>NC_088230.1:42578071-42631676 GCF_036934945.1 Oncorhynchus masou masou | reverse complement strand
GTCCCCGGTGTATTTATCCCTGTGTTTCCTGTCTCTCTGTGCCAGTTCCTCTTGTTTTCCCCATTAGTCCCCGGTGTATTTATCCCTGTGTTTCCTGTCTCCTGTGCCAGTTCCTCTTGTTTTCCCCATTAGTCCCCGGTGTATTTATCCCTGTGTTTCCTGTCTCTGTGCCAGTTCCTCTTGTTTTCCCCATTAGTCCCCGGTGTATTTATCCCTGTGTTTCCTGTCTCTCTGTGCCAGTTCCTCTTGTTTTCCCCATTAGTCCCCGGTGTATTTATCCTGTGTTTCCTGTCTCTGTGCCAGTTCCTCTTGTTTTCCCATTAGTCCCCAGTGTATTTATCCCTGTGTTTCCTGTCTCTCTGTGCCAGTTCCTCTTGTTTTCCCCATTAGTCCCGGTGTAGTTCCTTTATCCCTGTGTTTCCCTGTCTCTCTGTGCCAGTTCCTCTTGTTTTCCCCATTAGTCCCGAGGTGTATTTATCCCTGTGTTTCCTGTCTCTGTGCCAGTTCCTCTTGTTTTCCCATTACTCCCGGTGTATTTATCCCTGTGTTTCCTGTCTCTCTGTGCCAGTGTATTTATCCCTGTGTTTCCTGTCTCTCTGTGCCAGTTCCTCTTGTTTCCCCCATTAGTCCCCGGTGAATTTATCCTGTGTTTCATGTCTCTCTGTGACAGTTCCTCTTGTTTTCCCCATTAGTCCCATTAGTGTATTTATCCCTGTGTTTCATGTCTCTATGTGCCAGTTCGTCTTGTTTTCCCCATTAGTCCCCGGTGTATTTATCCCTGTGTTTCCTGCTCTCTGTGCCAGTTCCTCTTGTTTTCCCCATTAGTCCCCGGTGTACAAAGACACGGACAAAGACACTGACACAGGCGGACAAAGACACGGACACAGACACGGACACAGACACACGGACACAGACACGGACAAAGACACGGACAAGGACATGGTCAACGACACGGACACAGACACAGACAAGGACACGGACAAGGACATGGTCAACGACACGGACAAAGACACGGACAAAGACACGGACAAGGACACGGACAAAGACACGGGCAAGGACACGGACAAAGACAAGGACACAGACAATGACAAGGACACAGGCAAGAACATGGACAAAGACACGGACAAAGACACGGACAAAGACACGGACACAGACACAGGCACGGGCAAGGACAAGGACAATGACAAGGACACAGAAAAGAACATGGACAAAGACACGGACAAAGACACAGACACGGACAAAGACACGAACAAAGACACGGACACAGACACGGACACAGACACGGACACAGACACGGACACGGACACAGACACGGACAAAGACACGGACACAGACACGGACACAGACACGGACACAGACGGACAAAGACACGGACAAAGACACGGACAAGACACGGACAAAGACACGGACAAAGACACGGACACAGACACGGACACGGACAAAGACACGGACACAGACACGGACACAGACACGGACACAGACACGGACAAAGACACGGACAAAGACACGGACAAAGACACGGACAAAGACACGGACACAGACACGGACACAGACACGGACACAGACACGGACACAGACACGGACACAGACACGGACACGTGGACAAAGACACGGACACAGACACGGACACAGACACGGACACAGACACGGACAAAGACACGGACAAAGACACGGACACAGACACCCGGACACAGACACGGACACGGACAAAGACACGGACACGGACACAGACACAGACACGGGCAAGGACAAGGACAATGACAAGGACACAGAAAAGAACATGGACAAAGACACGGACAAAGACACAGACACGGACAAAGACACGAACAAAGACACGGACACAGACACGGACACAGACACGGACACGGACACGGACACAGACACGGACAAAGACACGGACACAGACACGGACACAGACACGGACACAGACACGGACAAAGACACGGACAAAGACACGGACAAAGACACGGACAAAGACACGGACAAAGACACGGACACAGACACGGACACAGACACGGACACAGACACGGACACGGACACAGACACGGACACGGACACAGACACGGACACGGACACAGACACGGACAAAGACACAACGGAGGAGTAGTACCACTGCCTGCACCACATACCCTTCACCATCGTCACAGTCGAGGTTGCTCCAAGGACACAACGGAGGAGTAGTGCCACTGCACCTGCACCACATACCCTTCACCATCGTCACAGTCGAGGTTAACTCCAGGACACAACGGAGGTAGTACCACTGCACCTGCACCACATACCCTTTACCATCGTCACAGTCAAGGTTAACTCCAAGGACACAACGGAGGAGTAGTACCACTGCACCTGCACCACATACCCTTCACCGTCGTCACAGTGAAGGTTAACTCTAAGGACACAACGGAGGAGTAGTACCACTGCACCTGCACCACATACCCTTCACCATCGTCACAGTCAAGGTTAACTCCAAGGACACAACAGAGGATGCCACTGCACCTGCACCACATACCCTTCACCGTCGTCACAGTCGAGGTTAACTCAAGGACACAACGGAGGAGTAGTACCACTGCACCTGCACCACATACCCTTCACCATCGTCACAGTCGAGGTTAACTCCAAGGACACAACGGGAGGAGTAGTACCACTGCACCTGCACCACATACCCTTCACCGTCGTCACAGTCAAGGTTAACTCCAAGGACACAACGGAGGAGCAGTACCACTGCACCTGCACCACATACCCTTCACCATCGTCACAGTCAAGGTTAACTCCAGGACACAACGGAGGAGTACTACCCACTGCACCTGCACCACATACCCTTTACCATCGTCACAGTCGAGGTTAACTCCAAGGACACAACAGAGGAGCAGTACCACTGCACCTGCACCACATACCCTTCACCGTAATCACAGTCGAGGTTAACTCCAAGGACACAACGGAGGAGCAGTACCACTGCACCTGCACCACATACCCTTTACCATCGTCACAGTCAAGGTTAACTCCAAGGACACAACGGAGAGTAGTACCACTGCACCTGCACCACATACCCTTCACCGTCGTCACAGTGAAGGTTAACTCCAAGGACACAACGGAGGAGTAGTACCACTGCACCTGCACCACATACCCTTCACCGTCATCACAGTCAAGGTTAACTCCAAGTTCACAACGGAGAGTAGTACCACTGCACCTGCACCACATACCCTTCACCATCGTCACAGCGAGGTTAACTCCAAGGACACAACGGAGGAGTAGTACCACTGCACCTGCACCACATACCCTTCACCATCGTCACAGTCGAGGTTAACTCCAGGACACAACGGAGGAGTAGTACCACTGCACCTGCACCACATACCCTTCACCGTCGTCACAGTCAAGTTAACTCCAAGGACACAACGGAGGAGTAGTACCACTGCACCTGCACCATACCCTTCACCATCGTCACAGTCAAGGTTAACTCCAGGACACAACAGAGGAGTAGTACCACTGCCTGCACCACATACCCTTCACCGTCGTCACAGTCGAGGTTAACTCCAAGGACACAACGGAGGGTAGTACCACTGCACCTGCACCACATACCCTTCACCATCGTCACAGTCGAGGTTAACTCCAAGGACACAACGGAGGAGTAGTACCACTGCACCTGCACCACATACCCTTACCGTCATCACAGTCAAGGTTAACTCAAGTTCACAGCGGAGGGTAGTACCACTGCACCTGCACCACATACCCTTCACCATCGTCACAGTCAAGGTTAACTCCAAGGACACAACGGAGGAGTAGTACCACTGCACCTGCACCACATACCCTTCACCGTCATCACAGTCAGGTTAACTCCAAGGACACAACGGAGGAGTAGTACCACTGCACCTGCACCACATACCCTTCACCATCACAGTCAAGGTTAACTCCAAGGACACAACAGAGGAGTAGTACCACTGCACCTGCACCACATACCCTTCACCATCGTCACAGTCAAGGTTAACTCAAGGACACAACGGAGGAGTACTACCACTGCACCTGCACCACATACCCTTCACCATCGTCCAGTCGAGGTTAACTCCAAGGACACAACGGAGGAGTAGTACCACTGCACCTGCACCACATACCCTTCACCGTCGTCACAGTCAAGGTTAACTCCAAGGACACAACAGAGGAGCAGTTCCACTGCACCTGCACCACATACCCTTCACCGTAAACACAGTCGAGGTTAACTCCAAGGACACAACGGGAGGAGTAGTACCACTGCACCTGCACCACATACCCTTCACCATCGTCACAGTGAGGTTAACTCCAAGGACACAACTTTTTCCTGTGTACCTTTTTGGACCTTTTCTCTACTTTTTTCTCCACCTCCACCTGTTTTTGTAGAGGGTATTGGTAACATGAAGAAATGAGCAAGGTTTATTTCAAACCTACGGACACTCATGCCCTCTTACACAAATCTAGCTTTCATCCAAAACACATACAGAGGATTGATAAAGTCACAGCTTATCAGATTTCACAGAATTTGTACATAGGAGAAACATGTGAAGGAGGGTATAGGAATAATTTTTAAGGTTCTTAGGCCCAGAGGTTATTCCAAACTTTTCCTCTGCACCATAAGAGCTGAGGTGAACACTATGTTTGGAACTGAACTTATATTTGTCCCACCTCCCACACATGCGGTGATCTCAGCCAGCATAACTCGTGTATCCAGAGATGCAACCTCTCTTATCGTCACTCAATGCTGAGGTTACCTCCAATGTACCCGCACCCTACCATACCCCTGTCTGTACATTATGCCCTGAATCTATTCTACCACACCCAGAAATCTGTCCCCACTTACTAGACAACCAGTTTTGATAGCCTTTAGCCCAGCGTACCCTCATCCTACTCCTCCTCTGTTCCACGGGTGATGTGGAGGTAAACCCAGGCCCTGTGTCCCCCTTGCGCTCTCATTTGTTAACATCTGTAACCTTGCATAAAAGCCTTGGTTTCATGCATGTTAACTTCTACGATTTAGGGGCGCTATTTTTAAATTTTGGATAAATGTCACGTTTTTCAAAATCGAACCCAGAAGCAGACCAGGACAAGGAGAGTAGGAAGAAGGTGAGTATTTATTTACAAGTGAATATGAATGGGTAGATATATCCAGGTGGCGTAGCGGGCAGCGGTGGTGAGTTGATGGGAGTAAATAGGTGGATCCAATGGGGTGGCGGAATTCTCCGACGCCAGGCGGAATGGGGTAAATGATCCGGGTGAGTAACTGAAGACAGAACAAACGGAGGTAAGTTTAAGGCAAGCAATACGTAAAAAACAACAAAACAAATTCTATCTAACTTGAGGCTGATACTATGGCACGACATACTGTTCATGGCTAACGATCCGGCAGGGAATGGATGTCAGGTCCGGGCTTATGAAGAGGAGAGATGATGATCAGGACCAGGTGTGCAGATAGCTGATGGGATACAGGTGCGGGTAATCAGAACTCCCAACTGGCTACATTGCCCGGCAACCAGACAGGGTGCGTTCAGGAGACGCCGGAAAAACACTCCAGGACAGAACACAGGCAAAAAAACAGACTCAGGAAAGCGGGACCGTGACAATAAAAAACGTTCCTGTTTTAAACAAGATATTTTGTCATGAAAAGATGCTCGACTATGTATATAATTGACAGCTTTGGAAAGAAAACACTCTGACGTTTCCAAAACTGTAAAGATATTGTCTGTAAGTGCCACAGAACTAATGCTACAGGCGAACCAAGATGAAATTTCATACAGGAAATGCCCCAGATTTTGAATGCGCTGTGTTCCAATGTCTCCTTATATGGCTGTGATGCGCCAGGAATGAGCCTACACTTTCTGTAATTTACCCAAGGTGTCTGCAGCATTGTGACATATTTTGTAGGCACATCATTGGAAGATTGACCATAAGAGACTACATTTACCAGGTGTCCTCTTGGTGTCCTCCGTTGAAATTATTGCACAATCTCCAGCTCGTCCACTTTTCCATTTGGTTCAGAGGAGAAAGGCAACTGCCACAAATGATTCATCATCGGATGAATATGAGTTCATTTGGAAAAAAGTTTGGCGTTGTAATGACTGAATTTATTTATTTTTCTTAGCCAAACGTGATGAACAAAACGGAGCGATTTCTCCTACACAAATAATCTTTTTGGAAAAACTAAACATTTGCTATCTAACTGAGTCTCCTCATTAAAAACATCCGAAGTTCTTCAAAATTAAATTAAATTATTTTATTTGAATGATTTTCTTGTTTTTGTGAAAATGTTGCCTGCTGAATGCTAGGCTTAATGCTATGCTAGCTATCAATACTCTTACACAAATGCTTGTGGAGCTATGGTTGAAAAGCATATTTTGAAAATATGAGATGACAGTGTTGTTAACAAAAGGCTAAGCTTGTGAGCCAATATATTTATTTAATTTCATTTGCGATTTTCATGAATAGTTAACGTTGCGTTATGGTAATGAGCTTGAGGCTATGATTACGCTCCCGGATACGGGATTGCTCGATGCTAGAGGTTAACATCAGAAGCCTCCTTCCTAAGTTTGTTTTACTCACTGCATTAGCAGACTCCGCCAACCCTGATGTCCTTGCGATGTCTCCGCCACCAAAAATTTGGAGATTTCCATCCCCAACTACAACATTTTCCGTAGATAGAACTGACAAAGGGGGAGGTGTTAGGCTGCAAAGTTCTGTCATATTTTCTATGTCTGTCCCAAACAGTTTGGGATTCTAATTTGAAAAATGATTCTCTCCAGAAATAAGTCTCTCACTGTTGCCGCCCGTCAGCTCCCAGCTGTGCCCGGTACACCATATGTGAATTGATTGCCCCCCATCTATCTTCAGAGTTCAGAATGCTTAACACCCCAGCAGTCCTACAATCTAAGCTGTCCTGCCTTTCTAAAGTCTTTGAAAGCCAAGTTAATAAACAGATCACTGACCATTTTGAATCCCACCGTACCTTCTCCGCTGTGAAATCCAGTTTCCGAGCTGGTCATGGGTGCACCTCAACCACGCTCAAGATACTAAACTATATCATAACCACCATCGATAAAAGACAATACTGTGTAGCCGTCTTCATCGACCTGGCTAAGGCTTTCGACTCTGTCAATCACCATATTCTTATCAGCATTCTTATCGGCAGATTCTCAGATTCTCCAATCGGGGGGCCTGTTGTCCGGACCTCTGGCAGTCTCTATGGGGGTACCACAGGCTTAAATTCTCGGGCCAACTCTCAGGCCGACTCTTACCTCTGTATATAAACGATGTCGCTCTTGCTGCGGGTGATTCCCTGATCCACCTCTACGCAGACAACACCATTCTGTATACATCTGGCCCTTCTTGGGACACTGTATTACCAAACCTCAAAATGAGCTTCAATGCCATACAACTCTCCTTCCGTGGCCTCCAACTGCTCTTACACGCTAGCAAAAATAAATGGATGCTCTTCAACTGTTCACTGCCCGCACCCGCCCGCCGACATGCATCACTACTGTGGACGGTTCTGACTTAGAATATGTGGACAACTATAAATACCTAGGTGTCTGGTTAGACTGTAAACTCTCTTTCCAGACTCATATTAAACATCTCAATCCCAAATTAAATATAGAATTGGCTTCCTATTTTGCAACAAAGCCTCCTTCACTCACGCGCCAAACATACCCTCGTAAAACTGACTATCCTATTCATCCTCGACTTCAGCGATGTTATTTACAAAATAGCCTCCAACACTCTACTCAGCAAACTGGATGCAGTCTATCACAGTGCCATCCGTTTTGTCACCAACGCCCATGTACTACCCACCATTGCAACCTGTATGCTCTTGTCGGCTGGCCCTCGCTACATATTCATCGCCAGACCCAGTGGCTCCAGGTCATCTGTAAGTTTTTGCCAGGTAAAGCTCCACCTTATCTCAGCTCACTTGTCACGATAACAACACCCACCCGTAGCACGCTCTCCAGCAGGTATATCTCACTGGTCATCCCCAAAGCCAAACCTCATTTGGCCGTCTTTCCTTCCAGTTCTCTGCTGCCAATGACTGGAACGAATTGCAAGAATCACTGAAGTTAGAGATTTATATTTCCCTCACTAACTTTAAACATCAACTATCTGAGCAGCTGACCGATCGCTGCAGCTGTACATAGCCCATCTGTAAATAGCCCATCCCAATCTACCTGCCTCATTCCAATATTGTTTTTTTAAATGTACTTTTCTGCTCCTTTGCAGACCAGTATTTATACTTGCACATCATCATCTGCACATGTATCACTCCAGTGTTAACCTGCTAAATTGTAATTACTTTGCTACTAAGGCCTATTTATTGCCTTACCTCCTCTTTCTTTTTGTTTCTATTGTGTTATTGACTGTACACTTGTTTATTCCACGTGTAACTCTGTGTTGTTGTCTGTGTCACACTGCTTTGCTTTATCTTGGCCAGGTCACAGTTGTAAATGAGAACTTGTTCTCAACTAGCCTACCTGGTTAAATAAAGGGTTAGGGTTATACATATAAATACCTGGTTAAATAAAGGTGAAATAAAAATAAATTAAACAAATATATGAGTGACCAGTAATGATGTCAGTGTTATTCCCTTTTGTCACCACATACTAGTATGAAGTCTGAAGTTTAACTAGGAGGATGAGGAAATTTTCCAACAATTCTGAGTAATTTCAGCATATCGGCAAAACAAACATTTGATAGATATGCTGGTACACTCTGGATATAAGGATAAACCAGTGCGAAGTGGATCACATTTAGACAAGAAAAATATATTCATAAACTGTCAGGTTCAGAGGCTCAAGTATGGGAGGCTCCCGGTATGGGAGGCTCCGGTAAGGGAGGCTCTGGTATGGGAGGTTCCAGTATGAGAGGCTCCAGTATGGGAGGCTCCAGTATGGGAGGTTCCAGTATGGGAGGCTCCAGTATGGGAGACTCCAGTATGGGAGGCTCCAGTATGGGAGGCTCCAGTATGGGAGGCTCCAGTATGGGAGGTTCCAGTATGGGAGGTTCCAGTATGGGAGGCTCCAGTATGGGAGGCTCCAGTATGGGAGGCTCCAGTATGGGAGGCTCCAGTATGGGAGGCTCCAGTATGGGAGGCTCCAGTATGGGAGTTTCCAGTATGGGAGGTTTTTCAACTGAAGACCACCAACATTGTATAATATATTGAATGTCGACAATATAGAAAACTGCATATTGGAGAAACCAAGAACTCTTTGGAAGCCAGACTCAAACATCTATATCATATAATAGTGGTTAAAACCACAACATACACCCACTATAGATCTCATCCAGTAGCTCAGTTAAGAATAGCAGGGTTGGAATCTAACCAGGGGTGGTCGCTAACACATAGACAGTCTAAGGACCGATTTTGTTTTTGTAGATTTGTCGAATTGAGCCTGAATGAAAAGCATGAGAGAAAGGCTATTTCGAAGCCTCTGTCTCCATCTACTGGACAATTTGGAGAAGACAGGTGAAATGGAAGTTGTTTTGTTATTACCAGCCCTGACACTCACCTGAAACCACACACCAGCATTCAGGGGTTACAAAGCCATATCCAACCCTAACCCAGGGGATACAAAGCCATATCTAACCCTAACCCAGGGGTTACAAAGCCATGTCTAACCCTAACCCAGGGGATACAAAGCCATGTCTAACCCTAACCCTAACCCAAGGAATACAAAGCCATATCCAACCCCTAACCCAGGGGATACAAAGCCATGTCTAACCCTAACCCAGGGGATACAAAGCCATGTCTAACCCTAACCCTAACCCAGGGAATACAAAGCCATATCCAACCCTAACCCAAGGGATACAAAGCCATGTCTAACCCTAACCCAGGGGATACAAAGCCATGTCTAACCCTAACCCAGGGGATACAAAGCCATGTCTAACCCTAACCCTAACCCAGAGGATACAAAGCCATGTCTAACCCTAACCCAGGGGATACAAAGCCATGTCTAACCCAAACCCTAACCCAGAGGATACAAAGCCATGTCTAACCCTAACCCTAACCCAGAGGATACAAAGCCATGTCTAACCCTAACCCTAACCCAAGGGATACAAAGCCATGTCTAACCCTAACCCAGGGGATACAAAGCCATGTCTAACCCTAACCCTAACCCAGGGGATACAAAGCCATGTCTAACCCAAACCCTAACCCAGAGGATACAAAGCCATGTCTAACCCTAACCCAGGGAATACAAAGCCACATCTAACCCTAACCCAGGGGATACAAAGCCATGTCTAACCCTAACCCAGGGAATACAAAGCCACATCTAACCCTAACCCAGAGGATACAAAGCCATGTCTAACCCTAACCCAGGGAATACAAAGCCACATCTAACCCTAACCCAGGGGATACAAAGCCATGTCTAACCCTAACCCAGGGGATACAAAGCCACATCTAACCCTAACCCAGGGGATACAAAGCCATGTCTAACCCTAACCCAGGGAATACAAAGCCACATCTAACCCTAACCCAGAGGATACAAAGCCATGTCTAACCCTAACCCAGGGAATACAAAGCCACATCTAACCCTAACCCAGGGGATACAAAGCCATGTCTAACCCCCTAACCCAGGGGATACAAAGCCATGTCTAACCCTAACCCTAACCCAGAGGATACAAAGCCATGTCTAACCCTAACCCTAACCCAGGGAATACAAAGCCATATCTAACCCTAACCCAGGGGATACAAAGCCATGCCTAACCCTAACCCTAACCCAGGGAATACAAAGCCATATCTAACCCTAACCCAGGGGATACAAAGCCATATCTAACCCTAACCCTAAACCAGAGAATACAAAGCCATGTCTAACCCTAACCCAGGGAATACAAAGCCATATCTAACCCTAACCCAGGGGATACAAAGCCATATCTAACCCTAACCCTAAACCAGAGGATACAAAGCCATGTCTAACCTAACCCAGGGGATACACAAAAATATCTAACCCTAACCCAGGGGATACAAAGCCATATCTAACCCTAACCCTAAACAAGAGGATACAAAGCCATGTCTAACCCTGACCCAGGGGATACAAAGCCATGTCTAACCGTGACCCAGGGGTTACAAAGCCATATCTAACCCTAACCCACGGGATACAAATTCATATCTAACCCTAACCCAGGGGATACAAAGCCATGTCTAACCCTGAACCAGGGGTTACAAAGCCATATCTAACCCTAACCCAGGGGATACAAAGCCATATCTAACCCTAACCCTGACCCAGAGGATACAAAGCCATATCTAACACTAACCCAGGTTGATATAAAGCCATGTCTAATCTTAACCAAGAGGACACAAAACCATGTCTAACCCCAACCCTGACCCTGACCCAGGGGATACAAAGCCATGTCTAATGCTAACCCTAACCAAGAGGATACAAAGCAATGTGTAACCCTGACCCAGGGGATACAAAGCCATATATAACCCTAACCCAGGGGATACAAAGCCATGTCTAACCCTAACCCAGGGGATACAAAGCCATATCTAACACTAACCCAGGGTATACAAAGCCATGTCTAACCCTAAACCCAGGGGATACAAAGCCATATCTAACCCTAACCCAGAGGATACAAAGCCATATCTAACCCAAACCCAGGGTATACAAAGCCATATCTAACCCTAACCCAGGGGTAACAAAGCCATATCTAAAACTGACCCAGGGGATACAAAGCCATATCTAACCTGAACCCAGGGGATACAAAGCCATATCTAACCCTAACCCAGAGGATACAAAACTATATCTAACCCTAACCCAGAGGATACAAAACTATATCTAACCCTAACCCAGGGGATACAAAACTATATCTAACCTAACCCTGACCCAGAAGATACAAAGCCATGTCTAACCCTAACCCTGACCCAGAAGATACAAAGCCATGTCTAACCCTGACCCAGGGGATACAAAGCCATATCTAACCCTAAACCCAGGGGATACAAAGCCATATCTAACCCTAACCCAGGGGTAACAAAGCCATATCTAAAACTGACCCAGGGATACAAAGCCATATCTAACCCGAACCCAGGGGATACAAAGCCATATCTAACCCTAACCCAGGGGATACAAAGCCATATCTAACCCTAACCCAGGGGATACAAAGCCATATCTAACCCTAAACCCAGGGGATACAAAGCCATATCTAACCCTAACCCAGGGGATACAAAGCCATATCTAACCCTAACCCAGGGGATACAAAGCCATATCTAACCCTAACCCAGGGGATACAAAGCCATATCTAACCCTAACCCAGGGGATACAAAGCCATATCTAACCCTAACCCAGGGGATACAAAGCCATATCTAAAACTGACCCAGGGGATACAAAGCCATGTCTAACCCTAACCCAGGGGATACAAAACTATATCTAACCCTAACCCTGACCCAGAAGATACAAAGCCATGTCTAACCCTAACCCTGACCCAGAAGATACAAAGCCATGTCTAACCCTGACCCAGGGGATACATAGCCATACCTAACCCTAACCCTGACCGAGAGGATACAATGTCATATCTAAAACTGACCCAGGGGATACAAAGCCATATCTAACCCTAACCCAGGGGATACAAAGCCATATCTAACCCTAACCCTGACCCAGGGTATACAACGTCATATCTAAAACTGACCCAGGGGATACAAAGCCATATCTAACCCTGACCCAGGGGATACAAAGCCATATCTAACCCTGACCCAGGGGATACAAAGCCATATCTAACCCTAACCCAGGGGATACAAAGCCATATCTAACCCTAACCCAGGGGATACAAAGTCATATCTAAAACTGACCCAGGGGATACAAAGCCATATCTAACCCTAACCCAGGGGATACAAAGCCATATCTAACCCTAACCCAGGGGATACAAAGCCATGTCTAACCCAAACCCTAACCCAGAGGATACAAAGCCATGTCTAACCCTAACCCAGGGAATACAAAGCCATATCTAACCCTAACCCAGGGGATACAAAGCCATGTCTAACCCTGACCCAGGGGATACAAAGCCATGTCTAACCCTAACCCAGAGGATACAAAGCCATATCTAACCCTAACCCAGGGGACACAAAGCCATATCTAACCCCTAACCCAGGGGATACAAAGCCATATCTAACCCAAACCCAGGGGATACAAAGCCATATCTAACCCTAACCCAGGGGATACAAAGCCATGTCTAACCCTAACCCAGGGATACAAAGCCATATCTAACCCTAACCCAGGGGATACAAAGCCATGTCTAACCCTAACCCAGGGGATACAAAGCCATATCTAACCCTAACCCAGGGGATACAAAGCCATATCTAACCCTAACCCAGGGGATACAAAGCCATGTCTAACCCTAACCCAGAGGATACAAAGCCATATCTAACCCTAACCCAGGGGATACAAAGCCATGTCTAACCCTAACCCAGAGGATACAAAGCCATATCTAACCCTAACCCAGGGGACACAAAGCCATATCTAACCCTAACCCAGGGGATACAAAGCCATATCTAACCCAAACCCAGGGGATACAAAGCCATATCTAACCCTAACCCAGGGGATACAAAGCCATGTCTAACCCTAACCCAGGGATACAAAGCCATATCTAACCCTAACCCAGGGGATACAAAGCCATATCTAACCCTAACCCAGGGGATACAAAGCCATGTCTAACCCTAACCCAGAGGATACAAAGCCATGTCTAACCCTAACCCTAACCCAGAGGATACAAAGCCATGTCTAACCCTAACCCTAACCCAAGGGATACAAAGCCATGTCTAACCCTAACCCAGGGGATACAAAGCCATGTCTAACACTAACCCTAACCCAGGGGATACAAAGCCATGTCTAACCCAAACCCTAACCCAGAGGATACAAAGCCATGTCTAACCCTAACCCAGGGAATACAAAGCCACATCTAACCCTAACCCAGGGGATACAAAGCCATGTCTAACCCTAACCCAGGGAATACAAAGCCACATCTAACCCTAACCCAGAGGATACAAAGCCATATCTAACCCTAACCCTGACCCAGGGGATACAAAGCCATGTCTAACCCTAACCCTGACCCAGGGGATACAAAGCCATATCTAACCCTGACACAGGGGATACAAAGCCATATCTAACCCAAACCCAGGGGATACAAAGCCATGTCTAACCCTAACCCAGATTATACAAAGCCATATCTAACCCTAACCCTAACCCAGAGGATACAAAGCCATATCTAACCCTAACCCTAACCCAGAGGATACAAAGCCATGTCTAACCCTAACCCTGACCCAGGGGATACAAAGCCATGTCTAACCCTGACACAGGGGATACAAAGCCATATCTAACCCTGACACAGGGGATACAAAGCCATATCTAACCCTAACCCAGGGGATACTGTTATGAACTTGAGTGAAGACCCAAAAGCGGTTTTAACAGAAAACAGAGTTCTTTAATGAAAATACAGGAATGGCATAAATCCTCTTCCAACGTTGTCAGGGGAACAAAAAGAACGTTAGTATAGTGCAGGATGCTTCAGCCAGGCAGACTCCGACAGGACAGGACAAGGTGGAAGCAAACGAGACGACAGCTTGCTTCTGGCATCAAAAAACACAAACAAGAATCAGACACTGAAAGTAGCAGGAACAGAGAAAGAAATAGAGACCTAATCAGAGGGGAAGAGAGAACAGGTGTGAAGAGTGAAAGAGCTAGTTAGGGCAGATGTAGAACAGCTGAGGAATGAGAGACAGAGAAGGTAACCTAAAAAGACCAGCAGAGAGAGAGAATCAAGAGAAAGGACAGGAACAGACATAACAGTACCCCCCCACTCACCGAGCGCCTCCTGGCGCACTCGAGAGGAAACCTGGCGGCAACGGAGGAAATCATCGATCAGCGAACGGTCCAGCACGTCCCGAGAGGGAACCCAACTCCTCTCCTCAGGACCGTACCCCTCCCAATCCACTAGGTACTGATGACCACGGCCCCGAGGGCGCATGTCCAAAATCTTACGAACCCTATAGATGGGTGCGCCCTCGACAAGGATGGGGGGAGGGACGAGCGGGCGCGAAGAACGGGCTTAACACAGGAGACATGGAAGACCGGGTGAACGCGACGAAGATAGCGGGAGAAGAAGTCGCACTGCGACAGGATTAATGACCTGGGAAATACGGAACGGACCAATGAACCGCGGGGCCAACTTGCGAGAAGCTGTCTTAAGGGGAAGGTTCAGAGTGGAGAGCCATACTCTCTGACCGCAACAATATCTAGGACTCTTGGTCCTACGCTTATTAGCGGCCCTCACAGTCTGCGCCCTATTACGGCAAAGTGCCGACCTGACCCCCTTCCAGGTGCGCTCGCAACGCTGGACAAAAGCCTGAGCGGAGGGGACGCAGGACTCGGCGAGCTGAGATGAGAACAGCGGAGGCTGGTACCCGAGGCTACACTGAAAAGGGGATAGACCGGTAGCAGACGAGGGAAGCGAGTTGTGGGCGTACTCTGCCCAGGGAGCTGTTCTGACCAAGACGCAGGGTTACGAAAAGAAAGACTGCGTAAAAATGCGACCAACAGTCTGATTGGCCCGTTCGCTTGACCGGCCGTTAGACTGGGGATGAAAGCCGGACGAGAGACTGACGGAAGCCCCAATCAAACGGCAAAACTCCCTCCAAAATTGAGACGTGAACTGCGGGCCTCTGTCGGAAACGACGTCAGACGGAAGGCCATGAATTCGGAAAACATTCTCGATAATGATCTGAGCCGTCTCCTTAGCAGAAGGGAGCTTATCGAGAGGAATGAAATGAGCCGCCTTAGAGAATCTATCGACAACCGTAAGAATAACTGTCTTCCCCGCTGATGAAGGCAGTCCGGTGATAAAATCTAAAGCGATGTGAGACCACGGTCGAGAGGGAATGGGAAGCGGTCTGAGACGGCCGGCAGGAGGAGAGTTCCCAGATTTAGTCTGCGCGCAGACCGAACAAGCGGCGACAAATCGACGCGCGTCACGTTCCGAGTGGGCCACCAGAAACGCTGGCGAATGGAAGCGCGTACCCCGAACGCCGGGGTGGCCGGCTAACTTGGCAGAGTGGGCCCACTGAAGAACGGCCGGACGAGTAGGAACGGGAACGAACAGAAGGTTCCTAGGACAAGCTCGCGGCGACGGAGTGTGAGCGAGTGCTTGCTTTACCTGCCTCTCAATTCCCCAGACAGTCAACCCGACAACACGCCCCTCAGGGAGAATCCCATCGGGGTCGGTGGAGACCTCAGAAGAACTGAAGAGACGAGATAAAGCATCAGGTTTGGTGTTTTTGAGCCCGGACGATAAGAAATAACAAACTCGAAACGAGCGAAAAACAGAGCCCAACGAGCCTGACGCGCATTAAGTCGTTTGGCTGAACGGATGTACTCAAGGTTCCTATGGTCAGTCCAAACGACAAAAGGAACGGTCGCCCCCTCCAACCACTGTCGCCATTCGCCTAGGGCTAAGCGGATGGCGAGCAGTTCGCGATTACCAACATCATAGTTACGTTCTGACGGCGATAAGCGATGAGAGAAAAACGCGCAAGGATGGACCTTGCCGTCAGAGAGAGAGCGCTGAGAAAGAATGGCTCCCACGCCCACCTCTGACGCGTCAACCTCAACAACAAACTGTCTAGAGATGTCAGGTGTAACAAGAATAGGTGCGGATGTAAAACGATTCTTAAGAAGATCAAAAGCTCCCTGGGCGGAAACGGACCACTTAAAGCACGTCTTAACAGAAGTAAGGGCTGTGAGAGGAGCTGCCACCTGACCGAAATTACGGATGAAACGACGGTAGAAATTAGCGAAGCCCAGAAAGCGCTGCAGCTCGACGCGTGACTTAGGAACGGGCCAATCAATGACAGCCTGGACCTTAGCGGGATCCATCTTAATGCCCTCAGCGGAAATAACGGAACCGAGAAAAGGGACAGAGGTGGCATGAAAAGTGCACTTCTCAGCCTTCACATAAAGACAGTTCTCCAAAAGGCGCTGGAGGACGCTTGCCGCACGTGCTGAACATGAATCGAGAGAGACGGTGAAAAAATCAGGATATCGTCCATGTAAACGAAAACAAAAATGTTCAGCATGTCTCTCAGGACGTCGTTAACTAGTGCCTGAAAGACAGCTGGAGCGTTAACGAGGCCGAAAGGAAGAACCCGGTATTCAAAGTGCCCTAACGGAGTGTTAAACGCCGTCTTCCACTCGTCCCCCTCCCTGATGCGCACGAGATGGTAGGCGTTACGAAGGTCCAATTTGGTGAAAAACCTGGCTCCCTGCAGGATCTCGAAGGCTGAAGACATAAGAGGAAGCGGATAACGATTCTTAACTGTTATGTCATTCAGCCCTCGATAATCCACGCATGGGCGCAGGGACCCGTCCTTCTTCTGAACAAAAAAAATCCCGCTCCGGCGGGGGAGGAGGAGGAGACTATGGTACCGGCGTCGAGCGAAACCGACAAATAATCCTCGAGAGCCTTACGTTCGGGAGCCGACAGAGAATATAATCTACCCCGGGGGAGTAGTTCCCGGAAGGAGATCAATACTACAGTCATACGACCGGTGTGGAGGGAGAGAAGTGGCCTTGGAACGACTGAACACCGTGCGCAGATCGTGATACTCCTCCGGCACCCCTGTCAAATCGCCAGGCTCCTCCTGTGAAGAAGAGACAGAGGAAACAGGAGGGATAGCAGACATTAAACAGGTTACATGACAAGAAACATTCCAGGATAGGATAGTATTACTAGACCAATTAATAGAAGGGTTATGGCGCACTAGCCAGGGATGACCCAAAACAACAGGTGTAAAAGGTGAACGAAAAATTAAAAAAGAAATGGTTTCGCTATGATTACCAGAGACAGTGAGGGTTAAAGGCAGCGTCTCACGCTGAATCTTGGGGAGAGAACTACCATCTAAAGCGAACAAGGCCCTGGGCTCCCTAACTGTCTGAGAGGAATATCATGTTCCCGAGCCCAGGTCTCGTCCATAAAACAGCCCTCCGCCCCAGAGTCTATCAAGGCACTGCAGGAAGCAGATGAACCGGGCCAGCGGAGATGGACCGGAAAGGTAGTGCGTGATCCAGAAGGAGAGGCCTGAGTAGTTGCGCTCACCAGTAGCCCTCCTCTTACTGATGAGCTCTGGCTTTTACTGGACATGAGGTGACAAAATGACCAGCGGAGCCGCAGTAGAGACAGAGGCGATTGGTGATTCTCCGTTCCCTCTCCTTGGCCGAGATGCGAATACCCCCCAGCTGCATAGGCTCAGCATCCGAGCCGGCGGAGGAGGGTGGCAGTGAAGCGGCAGGTGGCAGTGATGTGGAGAGGGGAGCAACGGAGAACGTGAGCTCCTTTCCACGAGCTCGGCGACGAAGATCAAACCGTCGCTCTATGCGAATAGCGAGAGCTATTAAGGAGTCCAGACTGGAAGGAACCTCCCGGGAGAGGATCTCATCCTTAACCTCGACGTGGAGACCCTCCAGAAAACGAGCGAGCAAAGCCGGCTCGTTCCAGTCACTAGAGGCAGCGAGAGTGCGAAACTCAATAGAATAATCCGTTATGGATCTATTCCCCTGACATAGGGAAGACAGGGCCCTGGAAGCCTCCTCGCCAAAAACAGAACGGTCAAAAACCCGTATCATCTCCTCCTTAAAGTTCTGATACTGGTTAATACACTCAGCCCTCGCCTCCCAGACTGCCGTGCCCCACTCACGCGCCCGTCCGGTAAGGAGAGAAATGACGAGGCGATGCGGACTGCGCTCCTGGAGTAGGTGTTGGGCTGGAGAGAGAACACCACATCACACTGAGTGAGGAATGAGCGGCACTCAGTGGGCTCCCCAGAGTAACACGGCGGGTTGTTGATCCTGGGCTCCGGAGACTCGGAAACCCTGGAAGTGGGCGGTGGATCGAGGTGGAGTTGGTGAACCTGTCTTGTGAGGTCGGAGACTTGGACGGCCAGGGTCTCAACGGCATGTTGAGCAGCAGACAATTCCTCCTCATGTCTGCCTAGCATCGCTCCCTGGATCTCGACGGCGGAGTGAAAAGGGTCCGGAGCCGCTGGGTCCATTCTTGGTCTGATTCTTCTGTTACGAACTTGAGTGAAGACCCAAAAGCGGTTTTAACAGAAAACAGAGTTCTTTAATGAAAATACAGGAATGGCATAAATCCTCTTCCAACGTTGTCAGGGGAACAAAAGAACGTTAGTATAGTGCAGGATGCTTCAGCCAGGCAGACTCCGACAGGACAGGACAAGGTGGAAGCAAACGAGACGACAGCTTGCTTCTGGCATCAAAAAACACAAACAAGAATCAGACACTGAAAGTAGCAGGAACAGAGAAAGAAATAGAGACCTAATCAGAGGGGGAAGAGAGAACAGGTGTGAAGAGTGAAAGAGCTAGTTAGGGCAGATGTAGAACAGCTGAGGAATGAGAGACAGAGAAGGTAACCTAAAAGACCAGCAGAGAGAGAGAATCAAGAGAAAGGACAGGAACAGACATAACAGATACAAAGCCATGTCTAATCCTAACCCAGAGGATACAAAGCCATATCTAACCCTAACCCAGGGGATACAAATTCATATCTAACCCTAACCCAGGGAATACAAAGCCACATCTAACCCTAACCCAGGGGATACAAAGCCATGTCTAACCCTGACACAGGGGATACAAAGCCATATCTAACCCTGACACAGGGGTTACAAAGCCATGTCTAACCCTAACCCAGGGGATACAAAGCCATGCCTAACCCTAACCCAGGGGATACAAAGCCATGCCTAACCCTAACCCAGGGGATACAAAGCCATATCTAACCCTAACCCAGGGGATACAAAGCCATATCTAACCCTAACCCAGGGGATACAAAGCCATGTCTAACCCTGACACAGGGGATACAAAGCCATGTCTAACCCAAACCCAGGGGATACAAAGCCATGTCTAACCCTAACCCAGAGAATACAAAGCCATATCTAACCCTAACCCAGGGGATACAAAGCCATATCTAACCCTAACCCAGGGAATACAAAGCCATATCTAACCCTAACCCAGGGGATACAAAGCCATGCCTAACCCTAACCCTAACCCAGGGAATACAAAGCCATATCTAACCCTAACCCAGGGGATACAAAGCCATATCTAACCCTAACCCTAAACCAGAGAATACAAAGCCATGTCTAACCCTAACCCAGGAATACAAAGCCATATCTAACCCTAACCCAGGGGATACAAAGCCATATCTAACCCTAACCCTAAACCTAAGTCTAATCTTAACCAAGAGGACACAAAACCATGTCTAACCCCAACCCTGACCCTGACCCAGGGGATACAAAGCCATGTCTAATGCTAACCCTAACCAAGAGGATACAAAGCAATGTGTAACCCTGACCCAGGGGATACAAAGCCATATATAACCCTAACCCAGGGGATACAAAGCCATGTCTAACCCTAACCCAGGGGATACAAAGCCATATCTAACACTAACCCAGGGTATACAAAGCCATGTCTAACCCTAAACCCAGGGGATACAAAGCCATATCTAACCCTAACCCAGAGGATACAAAGCCATATCTAACCCAAACCCAGGGTATACAAAGCCATATCTAACCCTAACCCAGGGGTAACAAAGCCATATCTAAAACTGACCCAGGGGATACAAAGCCATATCTAACCCGAACCCAGGGGATACAAAGCCATATCTAACCCTAACCCAGGGGATACAAAGCCATATATAAAACTGACCCAGGGGATACAAAGCCATATCTAACCCTAACCCAGGGGATACAAAACTATATCTAACCCTAACCCTGACCCAGAAGATACAAAGCCATGTCTAACCCTAACCCTGACCCAGAAGATACAAAGCCATGTCTAACCCTGACCCAGGGGATACAAAGCCATATCTAACCCTAACCCTGACCGAGAGGATACAATGTCATATCTAAAACTGACCCAGGGGATACAAAGCCATATCTAACCCTAACCCAGGGGATACAAAGCCATATCTAACCCTAACCCTGGGGATACAAAGCCATATCTAACCCTGACCCAGGGGATACACAGCCATATCTAACCCTGACCCAGGGGATACAAAGCCATATCTAACCCTAACCCAGGGGATACAAAGCCATATCTAAAACTGACCCAGGGGATACAAAGCCATATCTAACCCTAACCCAGGGGATACAAAGCCATATCTAACCCTAACCCAGGGGATACAAAGCCATATCTAACCCTAACCCAGGGGATACAAAGCCATATCTAACCCTAACCCAGGGGATACAAAGCCATGTCTAACCCAAACCCTAACCCAGAGGATACAAAGCCATGTCTAACCCTAACCCAGGGAATACAAAGCCATATCTAACCCTAACCCAGGGGATACAAAGCCATTTCTAACCCTAACCCAGGGGATACAAAGCCATGCCTAACCCTAACCCAGGGGATACAAAGCCATATCTAACCCTAACCCAGGGGATACAAAGCCATATCTAACCCTAACCCAGGGGATACAAAGCCATGTCTAACCCTGACACAGGGGATACAAAGCCATGTCTAACCCTAACCCAGGGGATACAAAGCCATATCTAACCCTAACCCAGGGGATACAAAGCCATGCCTAACCCTAACCCTAACCCAGGGAATACAAAGCCATATCTAACCCTAACCCAGGGGATACAAAGCCATATCTAACCCTAACCCAGGGGATACAAAGCCATATCTAACCCTAACCCAGGGATACAAAGCCATGCCTAACCCTAACCCTAACCCAGGGAATACAAAGCCATATCTAACCCTAACCCAGGGGATACAAAGCCATGTCTAACCCTAAACCAGAGAATACAAAGCCATGTCTAACCCTAACCCAGGAATACAAAGCCATATCTAACCCTAACCCAGGGGATACAAAGCCATATCTAACCCTAACCCTAAACCAGAGGATACAAAGCCATGTCTAACCTAACCCAGGGGATACACAAAAATATCTAACCCTAACCCAGGGGATACAAAGCCATATCTAACCCTAACCCTAAACAAGAGGATACAAAGCCATGTCTAACCCTGACCCAGGGGATACAAAGCCATGTCTAACCGTGACCCAGGGGTTACAAAGCCATATCTAACCCTAACCCACGGGATACAAATTCATATCTAACCCTAACCCAGGGGATACAAAGCCATGTCTAACCCTGAACCAGGGGTTACAAAGCCATATCTAACCCTAACCCAGGGGATACAAAGCCATATCTAACCCTAACCCTGACCCAGAGGATACAAAGCCATATCTAACCCTAACCCAGGTTGATATAAAGCCATGTCTAATCTTAACCAAGAGGACACAAAACCATGTCTAACCCCAACCCTGACCCTGACCCAGGGGATACAAAGCCATGTCTAATGCTAACCCTAACCAAGAGGATACAAAGCAATGTGTAACCCTGACCCAGGGGATACAAAGCCATATATAACCCTAACCCAGGGGATACAAAGCCATGTCTAACCCTAACCCAGGGGATACAAAGCCATATCTAACACTAACCCAGGGTATACAAAGCCATGTCTAACCCTAAACCCAGGGGATACAAAGCCATATCTAACCCTAACCCAGAGGATACAAAGCCATATCTAACCCAAACCCAGGGTATACAAAGCCATATCTAACCCTAACCCAGGGGTAACAAAGCCATATCTAAAACTGACCCAGGGGATACAAAGCCATATCTAACCCGAACCCAGGGGATACAAAGCCATATCTAACCCTAACCCAGGGGATACAAAGCCATATCTAACCCAAACCCAGGGTATACAAAGCCATATCTAACCCTAACCCAGGGGTAACAAAGCCATATCTAAAACTGACCCAGGGGATACAAAGCCATATCTAACCCGAACCCAGGGGATACAAAGCCATATCTAACCCTAAACCAGAGAATACAAAGCCATATCTAACCCAAACCCAGGGTATACAAAGCCATATCTAACCCTAACCCAGGGGTAACAAAGTCATATCTAAAACTGACCCAGGGGATACAAAGCCATATCTAACCCTAACCCAGGGGATACAAAGCCATGTCTAACCCAAACCCTAACCCAGAGGATACAAAGCCATGTCTAACCCTAACCCAGGGAATACAAAGCCATATCTAACCCTAACCCAGGGGATACAAAGCCATGTCTAACCCTGACCCAGGGGATACAAAGCCATGTCTAACCCTAACCCAGAGGATACAAAGCCATATCTAACCCTAACCCAGGGGACACAAAGCCATATCTAACCCTAACCCAGGGGATACAAAGCCATATCTAACCCAAACCCAGGGGATACAAAGCCATATCTAACCCTAACCCAGGGGATACAAAGCCATGTCTAACCCTAACCCAGGGATACAAAGCCATATCTAACCCTAACCCAGGGGATACAAAGCCATGTCTAACCCTAACCCAGGGGATACAAAGCCATATCTAACCCTAACCCAGGGGATACAAAGCCATATCTAACCCTAACCCAGGGGATACAAAGCCATGTCTAACCCTAACCCAGAGGATACAAAGCCATATCTAACCCTAACCCAGGGGATACAAAGCCATGTCTAACCCTAACCCAGAGGATACAAAGCCATATCTAACCCTAACCCAGGGGACACAAAGCCATATCTAACCCTAACCCAGGGGATACAAAGCCATATCTAACCCTAACCCAGGGGATACAAAGCCATATCTAACCCTAACCCAGGGGATACAAAGCCATGTCTAACCCAAACCCTAACCCAGAGGATACAAAGCCATGTCTAACCCTAACCCAGGGAATACAAAGCCATATCTAACCCTAACCCAGGGGATACAAAGCCATGTCTAACCCTGACCCAGGGGATACAAAGCCATGTCTAACCCTAACCCAGAGGATACAAAGCCATATCTAACCCTAACCCAGGGGACACAAAGCCATATCTAACCCTAACCCAGGGGATACAAAGCCATATCTAACCCAAACCCAGGGGATACAAAGCCATATCTAACCCTAACCCAGGGGATACAAAGCCATATCTAACCCTAACCCAGGGGATACAAAGCCATGTCTAACCCTAACCCAGAGGATACAAAGCCATATCTAACCCTAACCCAGGGGATACAAAGCCATGTCTAACCCTAACCCAGAGGATACAAAGCCATATCTAACCCTAACCCAGGGGACACAAAGCCATATCTAACCCTAACCCAGGGGATACAAAGCCATATCTAACCCAAACCCAGGGGATACAAAGCCATATCTAACCCTAACCCAGGGGATACAAAGCCATGTCTAACCCTAACCCAGGGATACAAAGCCATATCTAACCCTAACCCAGGGGATACAAAGCCATATCTAACCCTAACCCAGGGGATACAAAGCCATATCTAACCCTAACCCAGGGGATACAAAGCCATATCTAACCCTAACCCAGGGGATACAAAGCCATGTCTTACCCTAACCCAGGGGATACAAAGCCATATCTAACCCTAACCCAGGGGTAACAAAGCCATGTCAAACTTGAACCCAGGGGATACAAAGCCATATCTAACGCTAACCCAGGGGTAACAAAGCCATATCTAAAACTGACCCAGTGGATACAAAGCCATGTCTAACCCTAACCCAGGGGTGAAAAAGCCATATCTAACCCTAACCCAGGGGTAACAAAGCCATATCTAAAACTGACCCAGGGGATACAAAGCCATGTCTAACCCTAACCCTGACCCAGAGGATACAAAGCCTTGTCTAACCCTGACCCAGGGGATACAAAGCCTTGTCTAACCCTGACCCAGGGGTTACAAAGCCATATCTAACCCTAACGCTTGGGATACAAAGCCATATCTAACCCTAACCCAGGGAATACAAAGCCATGTCTAACCCTAACCCAGGAGATACAAAGCCATATCTAACCCTAACCCTAAACCAGAGGATACAAAGCCATGTCTAACCCTGACCCAGGGGATGCAAAGCCATATCTAACCCTAACCCAGAGGATACAAAGTCATATCTAACCCTAACCCAGAGGATACAAAGCCATATCTAACCCTAACCCAGGGGATACAAAGCCATATCTAACCCTAACCCAGGGGATACAAAGCCATATCTAACCCTAACCCAGGGGATACAAAGCCATGTCTAACCCTGACCCAGGGGATACAAAGCCATGTCTAACCCTAACCCAGAGGATACAAAGCCATATCTAACCCTAACCCAGGGGACACAAAGCCATATCTAACCCTAACCCAGGGGATACAAAGCCATATCTAACCCAAACCCAGGGGATACAAAGCCATATCTAACCCTAACCCAGGGGATACAAAGCCATGTCTAACCCTAACCCAGGGATACAAAGCCATATCTAACCCTAACCCAGGGGATACAAAGCCATGTCTAACCCTATCCCAGGGGATACAAAGCCATATCTAACCCTAACCCAGGGGATACAAAGCCATATCTAACCCTAACCCAGGGGATACAAAGCCATGTCTAACCCTGACACAGGGGATACAAAGCCATGTCTAACCCTAACCCAGGGGATACAAAGCCATATCTAACCCTAACCCAGGGGATACAAAGCCATGCCTAACCCTAACCCTAACCCAGGGAATACAAAGCCATATCTAACCCTAACCCAGGGGATACAAAGCCATATCTAACCCTAACCCAGGGGATGCAAAGCCATATCTAACCCTAACCCAGAGGATACAAAGTCATATCTAACCCTAACCCAGAGGATACAAAGCCATATCTAACCCTAACCCAGGGGATACAAAGCCATATCTAACCCTAACCCAGGGGATACAAAGCCATATCTAACCCTAACCCAGGGGATACAAAGCCATGTCTAACCCTGACCCAGGGGATACAAAGCCATGTCTAACCCTAACCCAGAGGATACAAAGCCATATCTAACCCTAACCCAGGGGACACAAAGCCATATCTAACCCTAACCCAGGGGATACAAAGCCATATCTAACCCAAACCCAGGGGATACAAAGCCATATCTAACCCTAACCCAGGGGATACAAAGCCATGTCTAACCCTAACCCAGGGATACAAAGCCATATCTAACCCTAACCCAGGGGATACAAAGCCATGTCTAACCCTATCCCAGGGGATACAAAGCCATATCTAACCCTAACCCAGGGGATACAAAGCCATATCTAACCCTAACCCAGGGGATACAAAGCCATGTCTAACCCTAACCCAGAGGATACAAAGCCATATCTAACCCTAACCCAGGGGATACAAAGCCATGTCTAACCCTAACCCAGAGGATACAAAGCCATATCTAACCCTAACCCAGGGGACACAAAGCCATATCTAACCCTAACCCAGGGGATACAAAGCCATATCTAACCCAAACCCAGGGGATACAAAGCCATATCTAACCCTAACCCAGGGGATACAAAGCCATGTCTAACCCTAACCCAGGGATACAAAGCCATATCTAACCCTAACCCAGGGGATACAAAGCCATATCTAACCCTAACCCAGGGGATACAAAGCCATATCTAACCCTAACCCAGGGGATACAAAGCCATATCTAACCCTAACCCAGGGGATACAAAGCCATGTCTTACCCTAACCCAGGGGATACAAAGCCATATCTAACCCTAACCCAGGGGTAACAAAGCCATGTCAAACTTGAACCCAGGGGATACAAAGCCATATCTAACGCTAACCCAGGGGTAACAAAGCCATATCTAAAACTGACCCAGTGGATACAAAGCCATGTCTAACCCTAACCCAGGGGTGAAAAAGCCATATCTAACCCTAACCCAGGGGTAACAAAGCCATATCTAAAACTGACCCAGGGGATACAAAGCCATGTCTAACCCTAACCCTGACCCAGAGGATACAAAGCCTTGTCTAACCCTGACCCAGGGGATACAAAGCCTTGTCTAACCCTGACCCAGGGGTTACAAAGCCATATCTAACCCTAACGCTTGGGATACAAAGCCATATCTAACCCTAACCCAGGGAATACAAAGCCATGTCTAACCCTAACCCAGGGGATACAAAGCCATATCTAACCCTAACCCTAAACCAGAGGATACAAAGCCATGTCTAACCCTGACCCAGGGGATGCAAAGCCATATCTAACCCTAACCCAGAGGATACAAAGTCATATCTAACCCTAACCCAGAGGATACAAAGCCATATCTAACCCTAACCCAGGGGATACAAAGCCATATCTAACCCTAACCCAGGGGATACAAAGCCATATCTAACCCTAACCCAGAGGATACAAAGCCATATCTAACCCTAAACCAGGGGATACAAAGCCATATCTAACCCTAAACCAGAGGATACAAAGCCATGTCTAACCCTAACCCATGGATACAAAGCCATATCTAACCCTAAACCAGAGGATACAAAGCCATATCTAACCCTAACCCAGGGGATACAAAGCCATATCTAACCCTAAACCAGAGGATACAAAGCCATGTCTAACCCTAACCCAGAGGATACAAAGCCATATCTAACCCTAACCCAGGGGATACAAAGCCATATCTAACCCTAACCCAGGGGATACAAAGCCATATCTAACCCTAAACCAGAGGATACAAAGCCATGTCTAACCCTAACCCAGAGGATACAAAGCCATATCTAACCCTAAACCAGGGGATACAAAGCCATATCTAACCCTAAACCAGAGGATACAAAGCCATGTCTAACCCTGACCCAGGGGATACAAAGCCATGTCTAACCCTAACCCAGAGGATACAAAGCCATATCTAACCCTAACCCAGGGGATACAAAGCCATATCTAACCCTAAACCAGGGATACAAAGCCATATCTAACCCTAAACCAGGGATACAAAGCCATATCTAACCCTAAACCAGGGGATACAAAGCCATATCTAACCCTAAACCAGGGGATACAAAGCCATATCTAACCCTAAACCAGGGGATACAAAGCCATATCTAACCCTAAACCAGGGGATACAAAGCCATATCTAACCCTAACCCAGGGTATACAAAGCCATATCTAACCCTAACCCTAACCCAGAGGATACAAAGCCATATCTAACCCTAACCCAGGGATACAAAGCCATATCTAACCCTAAACCAGGGGATACAAAGCCATATCTAACCCTAAACCAGAGGATACAAAGCCATATCTAACCCTAACCCTGACCCAGAGGATACAAAGCCATGTCTAACCCTAACCCTAACCCAGGGGATACAAAGCCATATCTAACCCTAACCCAGGGTATACAAAGCCATATCTAACCCTAACCCAGGGGATACAAAGCCATGTCTAACCCTGACCCAGGGGATACAAAGCCATGTCTAACCCTAACCCTAAACAAGAGGATACAAAGCCATGTCTAACCCTAAGCCAGGGTATACAAAGCCATATCTAACCCTAACCCTAAACAAGAGGATACAAAGCCATGTCTAACCCTAACCCAGGGGATACAAAGCCATATCTAACCCTAACCCTAAACAAGAGGTTACAAAGCCATATCTAACCCTGACCCAGAGGATACAAAGCCATATCTAACCCGAAACCAGGGGATACAAAGTCATATATAACCCTAAACCAGAGGATACAAAGCCATGTCTAACCCTAACCCAGGGTATACAAAGCCATATCTAACCCTAACCCAGGGATACAAAGCCATGTCTAACCCTAACCAAGGGTAATAAAGCCATATCTAAAACTGACCCAGGGGATACAAAGCCATGTCTAACCCTAACCCAGGGGATACAAAGCCATATCTAACCCTAACCCAGGGGATACAAAGCCATATCTAACCCTAACCCAGGGGATACAAAGCCATGTCTAACCCTGACACAGGGGATACAAAGCCATGTCTAACCCTAACCCAGGGGATACAAAGCCATATATAACCCTAACCCAGGGGATACAAAGCCATGCCTAACCCTAACCCTAACCCAGGGAATACAAAGCCATATCTAACCCTAACCCAGGGGATACAAAGCCATATCTAACCCTAACCCAGGGGATACAAAGCCATATCTAACCCTAACCCAGGGGATACAAAGCCATATCTAACCCTAAACCAGAGAATACAAAGCCATGTCTAACCCTAACCCAGGGAATACAAAGCCATATCTAACCCTAACCCAGGGGATACAAAGCCATATCTAACCCTAACCCTAAACCAGAGAATACAAAGCCATGTCTAACCCTAACCCAGGGAATACAAAGCCATATCTAACCCTAACCCAGGGGATACAAAGCCATATCTAACCCTAACCCTAAACCAGAGGATACAAAGCCATGTCTAACCTAACCCAGGGGATACACAAAAATATCTAACCCTAACCCAGGGGATACAAAGCCATATCTAACCCTAACCCTAAACAAGAGGATACAAAGCCATGTCTAACCCTGACCCAGGGGATACAAAGCCATGTCTAACCGTGACCCAGGGGTTACAAAGCCATATCTAACCCTAACCCACGGGATACAAATTCATATCTAACCCTAACCCAGGGGATACAAAGCCATGTCTAACCCTGAACCAGGGGTTACAAAGCCATATCTAACCCTAACCCAGGGGATACAAAGCCATATCTAACCCTAACCCTGACCCAGAGGATACAAAGCCATATCTAACCCTAACCCAGGTTGATATAAAGCCATGTCTAATCTTAACCAAGAGGACACAAAACCATGTCTAACCCCAACCCTGACCCTGACCCAGGGGATACAAAGCCATGTCTAATGCTAACCCTAACCAAGAGGATACAAAGCAATGTGTAACCCTGACCCAGGGGATACAAAGCCATATATAACCCTAACCCAGGGGATACAAAGCCATGTCTAACCCTAACCCAGGGGATACAAAGCCATATCTAACACTAACCCAGGGTATACAAAGCCATGTCTAACCCTAAACCCAGGGGATACAAAGCCATATCTAACCCTAACCCAGAGGATACAAAGCCATATCTAACCCAAACCCAGGGTATACAAAGCCATATCTAACCCTAACCCAGGGGTAACAAAGCCATATCTAAAACTGACCCAGGGGATACAAAGCCATATCTAACCCGAACCCAGGGGATACAAAGCCATATCTAACCCTAACCCAGAGGATACAAAACTATATCTAACCCTAACCCAGAGGATACAAAACTATATCTAACCCTAACCCAGGGGATACAAAACTATATCTAACCCTAACCCTGACCCAGAAGATACAAAGCCATGTCTAACCCTAACCCTGACCCAGAAGATACAAAGCCATGTCTAACCCTGACCCAGGGGATACAAAGCCATATCTAACCCTAACCCTGACCGAGAGGATACAATGTCATATCTAAAACTGACCCAGGGGATACAAAGCCATATCTAACCCTAACCCAGGGGATACAAAGCCATATCTAACCCTGACCCAGGGGATACAAAGCCATATCTAACCCTAACCCAGGGGATACAAAGCCATATCTAACCCTAACCCAGGGGATACAAAGTCATATCTAAAACTGACCCAGGGGATACAAAGCCATATCTAACCCTAACCCAGGGGATACAAAGCCATGTCTAACCCAAACCCTAACCCAGAGGATACAAAGCCATGTCTAACCCTAACCCAGGGAATACAAAGCCATATCTAACCCTAACCCAGGGGATACAAAGCCATGTCTAACCCTGACCCAGGGGATACAAAGCCATGTCTAACCCTAACCCAGAGGATACAAAGCCATATCTAACCCTAACCCAGGGGACACAAAGCCATATCTAACCCTAACCCAGGGGATACAAAGCCATATCTAACCCAAACCCAGGGGATACAAAGCCATATCTAACCCTAACCCAGGGGATACAAAGCCATGTCTAACCCTAACCCAGGGATACAAAGCCATATCTAACCCTAACCCAGGGGATACAAAGCCATGTCTAACCCTAACCCAGGGGATACAAATTCATATCTAACCCTAACCCAGGGGATACAAAGCCATATCTAACCCTAACCCAGGGGATACAAAGCCATGTCTAACCCTAACCCAGAGGATACAAAGCCATATCTAACCCTAACCCAGGGGATACAAAGCCATGTCTAACCCTAACCCAGAGGATACAAAGCCATATCTAACCCTAACCCAGGGGACACAAAGCCATATCTAACCCTAACCCAGGGGATACAAAGCCATATCTAACCCAAACCCAGGGGATACAAAGCCATATCTAACCCTAACCCAGGGGATACAAAGCCATATCTAACCCTAACCCAGGGGATACAAAGCCATGTCTAACCCAAACCCTAACCCAGAGGATACAAAGCCATGTCTAACCCTAACCCAGGGAATACAAAGCCATATCTAACCCTAACCCAGGGGATACAAAGCCATGTCTAACCCTGACCCAGGGGATACAAAGCCATGTCTAACCCTAACCCAGAGGATACAAAGCCATATCTAACCCTAACCCAGGGGACACAAAGCCATATCTAACCCTAACCCAGGGGATACAAAGCCATATCTAACCCAAACCCAGGGGATACAAAGCCATATCTAACCCTAACCCAGGGGATACAAAGCCATATCTAACCCAAACCCAGGGGATACAAAGCCATATCTAACCCTAACCCAGGGGATACAAAGCCATATCTAACCCTAACCCAGGGGATACAAAGCCATGTCTAACCCAAACCCTAACCCAGAGGATACAAAGCCATGTCTAACCCTAACCCAGGGGATACAAAGCCATGTCTAACCCTAACCCAGAGGATACAAAGCCATATCTAACCCTAACCCAGGGGACACAAAGCCATATCTAACCCTAACCCAGGGGATACAAAGCCATATCTAACCCAAACCCAGGGGATACAAAGCCATATCTAACCCTAACCCAGGGGATACAAAGCCATGTCTAACCCTAACCCAGGGATACAAAGCCATATCTAACCCTAACCCAGGGGATACAAAGCCATATCTAACCCTAACCCAGGGGATACAAAGCCATATCTAACCCTAACCCAGGGGATACAAAGCCATATCTAACCCTAACCCAGGGGATACAAAGCCATGTCTTACCCTAACCCAGGGGATACAAAGCGATATATAACCCTAACCCAGGGGTAACAAAGCCATGTCAAACTTGAACCCAGGGGATACAAAGCCATATCTAACGCTAACCCAGGGGTAACAAAGCCATATCTAAAACTGACCCAGTGGATACAAAGCCATGTCTAACCCTAACCTAGGGGTGAAAAAGCCATATCTAACCCTAACCCAGGGGTAACAAAGCCATATCTAAAACTGACCCAGGGGATACAAAGCCATGTCTAACCCTAACCCTGACCCAGAGGATACAAAGCCTTGTCTAACCCTGACCCAGGGGATACAAAGCCTTGTCTAACCCTGACCCAGGGGTTACAAAGCCATATCTAACCCTAACCCTTGGGATACAAAGCCATATCTAACCCTAACCCAGGGGATACAAAGCCATATCTAACCCAAACCCAGGGGATACAAAGCCATATCTAACCCTAACCCAGGGGATACAAAGCCATGTCTAACCCTAACCCAGGGATACAAAGCCATATCTAACCCTAACCCAGGGGATACAAAGCCATGTCTAACCCTAACCCAGGGGATACAAATTCATATCTAACCCTAACCCAGGGGATACAAAGCCATATCTAACCCTAACCCAGGGGATACAAAGCCATGTCTAACCCTAACCCAGAGGATACAAAGCCATATCTAACCCTAACCCAGGGGATACAAAGCCATGTCTAACCCTAACCCAGAGGATACAAAGCCATATCTAACCCTAACCCAGGGGACACAAAGCCATATCTAACCCTAACCCAGGGGATACAAAGCCATATCTAACCCAAACCCAGGGGATACAAAGCCATATCTAACCCTAACCCAGGGGATACAAAGCCATATCTAACCCTAACCCAGGGGATACAAAGCCATGTCTAACCCAAACCCTAACCCAGAGGATACAAAGCCATGTCTAACCCTAACCCAGGGAATACAAAGCCATATCTAACCCTAACCCAGGGGATACAAAGCCATGTCTAACCCTGACCCAGGGGATACAAAGCCATGTCTAACCCTAACCCAGAGGATACAAAGCCATATCTAACCCTAACCCAGGGGACACAAAGCCATATCTAACCCTAACCCAGGGGATACAAAGCCATATCTAACCCAAACCCAGGGGATACAAAGCCATATCTAACCCTAACCCAGGGGATACAAAGCCATATCTAACCCAAACCCAGGGGATACAAAGCCATATCTAACCCTAACCCAGGGGATACAAAGCCATATCTAACCCTAACCCAGGGGATACAAAGCCATGTCTAACCCAAACCCTAACCCAGAGGATACAAAGCCATGTCTAACCCTAACCCAGGGGATACAAAGCCATGTCTAACCCTAACCCAGAGGATACAAAGCCATATCTAACCCTAACCCAGGGGACACAAAGCCATATCTAACCCTAACCCAGGGGATACAAAGCCATATCTAACCCAAACCCAGGGGATACAAAGCCATATCTAACCCTAACCCAGGGGATACAAAGCCATGTCTAACCCTAACCCAGGGATACAAAGCCATATCTAACCCTAACCCAGGGGATACAAAGCCATATCTAACCCTAACCCAGGGGATACAAAGCCATATCTAACCCTAACCCAGGGGATACAAAGCCATATCTAACCCTAACCCAGGGGATACAAAGCCATGTCTTACCCTAACCCAGGGGATACAAAGCGATATATAACCCTAACCCAGGGGTAACAAAGCCATGTCAAACTTGAACCCAGGGGATACAAAGCCATATCTAACGCTAACCCAGGGGTAACAAAGCCATATCTAAAACTGACCCAGTGGATACAAAGCCATGTCTAACCCTAACCTAGGGGTGAAAAAGCCATATCTAACCCTAACCCAGGGGTAACAAAGCCATATCTAAAACTGACCCAGGGGATACAAAGCCATGTCTAACCCTAACCCTGACCCAGAGGATACAAAGCCTTGTCTAACCCTGACCCAGGGGATACAAAGCCTTGTCTAACCCTGACCCAGGGGTTACAAAGCCATATCTAACCCTAACCCTTGGGATACAAAGCCATATCTAACCCTAACCCAGGGAATACAAAGCCATGTCTAACCCTAACCCAGGGGATACAAAGCCATATCTAACCCTAACCCTAAACCAGAGGATACAAAGCCATGTCTAACCCTGACCCAGGGGATGCAAAGCCATATCTAACCCTAACCCAGAGGATACAAAGTCATATCTAACCCTAACCCAGAGGATACAAAGCCATATCTAACCCTAACCCAGGGGATACAAAGCCATATCTAACCCTAACCCAGGGGATACAAAGCCATATCTAACCCTAACCCAGGGGATACAAAGCCATATCTAACCCTAAACCAGAGGATACAAAGCCATGTCTAACCCTAACCCAGAGGATACAAAGCCATATCTAACCCTAAACCAGGGGATACAAAGCCATATCTAACCCTAAACCAGAGGATACAAAGCCATGTCTAACCCTAACCCATGGATACAAAGCCATATCTAACCCTAAACCAGAGGATACAAAGCCATATCTAACCCTAACCCAGGGGATACAAAGCCATATCTAACCCTAAACCAGAGGATACAAAGCCATGTCTAACCCTAACCCAGAGGATACAAAGCCATATCTAACCCTAACCCAGGGGATACAAAGCCATATCTAACCCTAACCCAGGGGATACAAAGCCATATCTAACCCTAAACCAGAGGATAAAAAGCCATGTCTAACCCTAACCCAGAGGATACAAAGCCATATCTAACCCTAAACCAGGGGATACAAAGCCATATCTAACCCTAAACCAGAGGATACAAAGCCATGTCTAACCCTGACCCAGGGGATACAAAGCCATGTCTAACCCTAACCCAGAGGATACAAAGCCATATCTAACCCTAACCCAGGGGATACAAAGCCATATCTAACCCTAAACCAGGGATACAAAGCCATATCTAACCCTAAACCAGGGATACAAAGCCATATCTAACCCTAAATCAGGGGATACAAAGCCATATCTAACCCTAAACCAGGGGATACAAAGCCATATCTAACCCTAAACCAGGGGATACAAAGCCATATCTAACCCTAAACCAGGGGATACAAAGCCATATCTAACCCTAACCCAGGGTATACAAAGCCATATCTAACCCTAACCCTAACCCAGAGGATACAAAGCCATATCTAACCCTAACCCAGGGATACAAAGCCATATCTAACCCTAAACCAGGGGATACAAAGCCATATCTAACCCTAAACCAGAGGATACAAAGCCATATCTAACCCTAACCCATGGATACAAAGCCATGTCTAACCCTAACCCAGGGGATACAAAGCCATATCTAACCCTAACCCTGACCCAGAGGATACAAAGCCATGTCTAACCCTAACCCTAACCCAGGGGATACAAAGCCATATCTAACCCTAACCCAGGGTATACAAAGCCATATCTAACCCTAACCCAGGGGATACAAAGCCATGTCTAACCCTGACCCAGGGGATACAAAGCCATGTCTAACCCTAACCCTAAACAAGAGGATACAAAGCCATGTCTAACCCTAACCCAGGGTATACAAAGCCATATCTAACCCTAACCCTAAACAAGAGGATACAAAGCCATGTCTAACCCTAACCCAGGGGATACAAAGCCATATCTAACCCTAACCCTAAACAAGAGGTTACAAAGCCATATCTAACCCTGACCCAGAGGATACAAAGCCATATCTAACCCGAAACCAGGGGATACAAAGTCATATATAACCCTAAACCAGAGGATACAAAGCCATGTCTAACCCTAACCCAGGGTATACAAAGCCATATCTAACCCTAACCCAGGGATACAAAGCCATGTCTAACCCTAACCCAGGGTAATAAAGCCATATCTAAAACTGACCCAGGGGATACAAAGCCATATCTAACCCTAACCCAGGGGATACAAAGCCATGTCTAACCCTAACCCAGGGGTAACAAAGCCATATCTAACCCTAACACAGGGGATACAAAGCCATATCTAACCCTAACCCAGGGATACAAAGCCATATCTAACACTAACCCAGGGTATACAAAGCCATATCTAACCCTAACCCAGGGATACAAAGCCATATCTAACCCTAACCCAGGGGATACAAAGCCATGTCTAACCCTAACCCAGGGATACAAAGCCATATCTAACCCTAACCCAGGGTATACAAAGCCATATCTAACCCTAACCCAGGGATACAAAGCCATATCTAACCCTAACCCAGGGGATACAAAGCCATGTCTAACCCTAACCCAGGGGTAATAAAGCCATATCTAAAACTGACCCAGGGGATACAAAGCCATGTCTAACCCTAACCCAGGGGTAACAAAGCCATATCTAACCCTAACACAGGGGATACAAAGCCATATCTAACCCTAACACAGGGGATACAAAGCCATGTCTAACCCTAACTCAGGGGATACAAAGCCATATCTAACCCTAACCCAGGGGATACATAGCCATATCTAACCCTAACCCTGACCCAGGAGATACAAAGCCATGTCTTACCCTGACCCAGGGGATACATAGCCATATCTAACCCTAACCCTGACCGAGAGGATACAATGTCATATCTAAAACTGACCCAGGGGATACAAAGCCATATCTAACCCTAACCCAGGGGATACAAAGCCATATCTAACCCTAACCCTGGGGATACAAAGCCATATCTAACCCTAACCCTGGGGATACAAAGCCATATCTAACCCTAACCCTGGGGATACATTACATTACATTTAAGTCATTTAGCAGACGCTCTTATCCAGAGCGACTTACAAATTGGTGAATTCACCTTCTGACATCAGTGGAACAGCCACTTTACAATAGTGCATCTAAATCATTTAAGGGGGGGGGGGTGAGAAGGATTGCTTTATCCCATCCTAGGTATTCCTTGAAGAGGTGGGGTTTCAGGTGTCTCCGGAAGGTGGTGATTGACTCCGCTGTCCTGGCGTCGTGAGGGAGTTTGTTCCACCATTGGGGGGCCAGAGCAGCGAACAGTTTTGACTGGGCTGAGCGGGAACTGTACTTCATCAGTGGTAGGGAGGCGAGCAGGGATACAAAGCCATATCTAACCCTGACCCAGGGGATACAAAGCCATATCTAACCCTGACCCAGGGGATACAAAGCCATATCTAACCCAAACCCAGGGGATACAAAGCCATATCTAACCCTAACCCAGGGGATACAAAGCCATGTCTAACCCTAACCCAGGGGATACAAAGCCATATCTAACCCTAACCCAGGGGATACAAAACTATATCTAACCCTAACCCAGGGGATACAAGGCCATGTCTAATCCTAACCCAGGGGATACAAAGCCATGTCTAACCCTAACCCTAACCCAGGGGATACAAAGCCATGTCTAACCCTAACACTAGCCATGTCTAACCCTAACCCAGTGGATACAAAGCCATGTCTAACCCTGACCCAGTGACCCCACCCCTATGTCTTTATCTAAATCTGTAGTCTATCCCTAGCCCAGTGACCCCACCCCCATGTCTTTATCTAAAACTGTAGTCTATCCCTAGCCCAGTGACCCCACCCCTATGTCTTTATCTAAAGCTGTAGTCTATCCCTGACCCAGTGACCCCACCCCTATGTCTTTATCTAAATCTGTAGTCTATCCCTAGCCCAGTGACCCCACCCCCATGTCTTTATCTAAAACTGTAGTCTATCCCTAGCCCAGTGACCCCACCCCTATGTCTTTATCTAAAGCTGTAGTCTATCCCTAGCCCAGTGACCCCACCTCTATGTCTTTATCTAAAGCTGTAGTCTATCCCTAGCCCAGTGACCCCACCCCCATGTCTTTATCTAAAGCTGTAGTCTATCTGACCCCAGTGACCCCACCCCCATGTCTTTATCTAAAGCTGTAGTCTATCCCTAGCCCAGTGACCCCACCAATATGTCTTTATCTAAAGCTGTAGTCTATACCTAGCCCAGTGACCCCACCCCTATGTCTTTATCTAAAGCTGTAGTCTATCCCTAGCCCCGTGACCACACCTCTATGTCTTTATCTAAAGCTGTAGTCTATCCCTAGCCCAGTGACCCCACCCCCATGTCTTTATCTAAAGCTGTAGTCTATCTGACCCCAGTGACCCCACCCCCATGTCTTTATCTAAATCTGTAGTCTATCCCTAGCCCAGTGACCCCACCTCTATGTCTTTATCTAAAGCTGTAGTCTATCCCTAGCCCAGTGACCCCACCACTATGTCTTTATCTAAAGCTGTAATCTATCCCTAGCCCCGTGACCACACCTCTATGTCTTTATCTAAAGCTGTAGTCTATCCCTAGCCCAGTGACCCCACCCCCATGTCTTTATCTAAAGCTGTAGTCTATCCCTAGCCCAGTGACCCCACCCCTATGTCTTTATCTAAAGCTGTAGTCTATCCCTAGCCCAGTGACCCCACCCCTATGTCTTTATCTAAAGCTGTAGTCTATCCCTAGCCCAATGACCCCACCTCTATGTCTTTATCTAAAGCTGTAGTCTATCCCTAGCCCAGTGACCCCACCCCTATGTCTTTATCTAAAGCTGTAGTCTATCCCTAGCCCAGTGACCCCACCACTATGTCTTTATCTAAAACTGTAGTCTATCCCTAGCCCAGTGACCCCACCCCTATGTCTTTATCTAAAGCTGTAGTCTATCCCTAGCCCAGTGACCCCACCCCCATGTCTTTATCTAAAGCTGTAGTCTATCCCTAGCCGAGTGACCCCACCTCTAGGTCTTTATCTAAAGCTGTAGTCTATCCCTAGCCCCGTGACCCCACCTCAATGTCTTTATCTAAAGCTGTAGTCTATCCCTAGCCCAGTGACCCCACCCCCATGTCATTATCTAAAGCTGTAGTCTATCCCTAGCCCAGTGACCCCACCCCTATGTCTTTATCTAAAGTCTTTATCTAAAGCTGTAGTCTATCCCTAGCCCAGTGATCCCACCTCTATGTCTTTATCTAAAGCTGTAGTCTATCCCTAGCCCCGTGACCCCACCCCCATGTCTTTATCTAAAGCTGTAGTCTATCCCTAGCCCAGTGACCCCACCAATATGTCTTTATCTAAAGCTGTAGTCTATCCCTAGCCCAGTGACCCCACCCCTATGTCTTTATCTAAAGCTGTAGTCTATCCCTAGCCCAGTGACCCCACCCCTATGTCTTTATCTAAAGCTGTAGTCTATCCCTAGCCCCGTGACCCCACCTCAATGTCTTTATCTAAAGCTGTAGTCTATCCCTAGCCCAGTGACCCCACCCCCATGTCTTTATCTAAAGCTGTAGTCTATCCCTAGCCCAGTGACCCCACCCTATGTCTTTATCTAAATCTGTAGTCTATCCCTAGCCCAGTGACCCCACCTCTATGTCTTTATCTAAAGCTGTAGTCTATCCCTAGCCCCGTGACCACACCTCTATGTCTTTATCTAAAGCTGTAGTCTATCCCTAGCCCAGTGACCCCACCCCCATGTCTTTATCTAAAGCTGTAGTCTATCCCTAGCCCCGTGACCACACCTCTATGTCTTTATCTAAAGCTGTAGTCTATCCCTAGCCCCGTGACCACACCTCTATGTCTTTATCTAAAGCTGTAGTCTATCCCTAGCCCAGTGACCCCACCCCTATGTCTTTATCTAAAGCTGTAGTCTATCCCTAGCCCCGTGACCACACCTCTATGTCTTTATCTAAAGCTGTAGTCTATCCCTAGCCCAGTGACCCCACCTCTATGTCTTTATCTAAAGCTGTATATCCCTAGCCCAGTGACCCCACCCCCATGTCTTTATCTAAAGCTGTATATCCCTAGCCCCGTGACCACACCTCTATGTCTTTATCTAAAGCTGTAGTCTATCCCTAGCCCCGTGACCACACCTCTATGTCTTTATCTAAAGCTGTATATCCCTAGCCCCGTGACCACACCTCTATGTCTTTATCTAAAGCTGTAGTCTATCCCTAGCCCCGTGACCACACCTCTATGTCTTTATCTAAAGCTGTAGTCTATCCCTAGCCCAGTGACCCCACCCCCATGTCTTTATCTAAAGCTGTAGTCTATCCCTAGCCCAGTGACCCCACCTCTATGTCTTTATCTAAAGCTGTATATCCCTAGCCCCGTGACCACACCTCTATGTCTTTATCTAAAGCTGTAGTCTATCCCTAGCCCCGTGACCACACCTCTATGTCTTTATCTAAAGCTGTAGTCTATCCCTAGCCCCGTGACCCCACCCCTATGTCTTTATCTAAAGCTGTAGTCTATCCCTAGCCCAGTGACCCCACACCCATGTCTTTATCTAAAGCTGTAGTCTATCCCTAGCCCAGTGACCCCACCCCCATGTCTTTATCTAAAGCTGTAGTCTATCCCTAGCCCAATGACCCCACCCCCATGTCTTTATCTAAAGCTGTAGTCTATCTGACCCCAGCTCCCATACACTGTCCATCTCTATGTAAAGGTCTTTTTTTGCCCAGTGAAACGGGTAATGAAATCAGTGTTCAAAATTCAGTCAGTCCCTGGTGTCAGGTGATACCTGATCTCACCTAGTGCACTTCCACAGGACATATCAGTCAATCACATGTATTTATAAAGCCCTTTTTTTGCATCAGACAATGTCACAAAGTGCTGTACAGAAACCCAGCCTAAAACCCCAAACAGCAAGCAATGCAGATGTCGAAGCACGGTGGCTAGGTAAAACTCCCTAGAAAGGACAGAACCTAGGAAGAAACCTGGTTAGGAACCAGGCTCTGAGGGGTGGCCAGTCCTCTTCTGGCTGTGCCAGGTGGAGATTATAACAGTACATGGCCAAGATGTTCATATGTTCATAGATGACCAGCATGGTCAAATAATAATAATCACAGTGATTGTAGAGGGTGCAACAGGTCATTACCAGAGGAGTAAATGTCAGTTGTCTTTTCATAGCCAATCATTCAGAGTTAGAGACAGCAGGTGTGGTAGAAAGAGTGTCCAAAACAGCAGGTGTGGGACAGTTAGCACGTCCGGTGAACAGGTCAGGGTTCCATAGCCACAGGCAGAACAGTTGAAACTGGAGCAGCAGCACGGCCAGGTGGACTGGGGACATTTTGGGCCTTTCATAAACGCATGTCATGCAATTATAGTCATTTTACATGACTGGAGACATAATCTTTTTTAACTCCGCGTTCAAAACAACTGGGAAGTCGTAGCTGGGAAATCTCCGACTTCTGACTACAGTCTTCAAAACAACTGGGAAAATTCATTTGAACTGTTTTCCAACTAGGAATTCAAGCTCCGACTTTCCTTCCTGAATATCACTGATGTTATGATTTGGAAGATCAACGGAGAGGCAACTCGAATTACTTTTGTTTGCGTTTATTAGAATGTTTTCTTTGCAAAAAGTGACAATTTATGCATACAGTAGAGTACTGCAGTTCAATAGTTGACCCAGATGTCTCAGTATAGTATTCAATAGTTGACCCAGATGTTTCAGTACGTAATGAAGTTCAATAGTTGACCCAGATGTTTCAGTATAGTATTCAATAGTTGACCCAGATGTCTCAGGATTGCAATACAGTTCAATAGTTGACCCGGAGGTTTCAGTACGTAATGAAGTTCAATAGTTGACCCAGATGTTTCAGTATAGTATTCAATAGTTGACCCAGATGTCTCAGGATTGCAATACAGTTCAATAGTTGACCCAGATGTCTCAGGATAGCAATGCAGTTCAATAGTTGACGCAGATGTTTCAGAATAACACTGCAGTTCAAACGTTGACCCAGATGTTTCAGTATAGTATTCAATAGTTGACCAAGGTGTTTCAGTACAGCACTGCAGTTCAATAGTTGATCCAGGTGTTTCAGTATAGTACTGCAGTTCAATAGTTGACCCAGATGTTTCAGTATAGCACTGCAGTTCAATAGTTGACCCAGATGTTTCGGTATAGTACTGTAGTTCAATAGTTGACCCAGATGTTTCAGTATAGTGCTGTAGTTCAATAGTTGACCCAGATGTTTCAGTATTGTAATGAAGTTCAATAGTTGACACAGATGTTTCACTATAGCACTGCACTTCAATAGTTGAACCAGATGTTTCAGTATAGTATTCAATAGTTTACCCAGGTGTTTCAGTATAGTACTGCAGTTCAATAGTTGACCCAGATGTTTCAGTATAGTATTGCTGTTCAATACTTGACCCAGATGTTTCAGTGTAATACTGCAGTTCAATAGTTTACCCAGGTGTTTCAGTATAGTACTGCAGTTCAATAGTTGACCCAGATGTTTCAGTGTAGTACTGCAGTTCAAGAGTTTACCCAGATATTTCAGTATCGTAATGAAGGTCAATAGCTGACCCATATGTTTCAGTATATTATTCAATAGTTGACCCAGGTGTTTCAGTATAGTATTCAATAGTTGAACCAGATGTTTTAGTATATTACTGCAGTTAAGTAGTTGACCCAGATGATTCAGTACAGCACCGCAGTTCAATTGTTGACCCAGAGTTTTCAGTGTAGTACTGCAGTTCAATAGTTGACCCAGATGTTTCAGTATATTATTCAATAGTTGGACCAGGTGTTTCAGTATAGTATTCAATAGTTGACCCAGATGTTTCAGTATATTACTGCAGTTCAATAGTTGACCCAGATGTTTCAGTATATTACTGCAGTTCAATAGTTGACCCAGATGTTTCAGTATATTATTCTATAGTTGGCCCAGGTGTTTCAGTATAGTATTCAATAGTTGACCCAGATGTTTCAGTATAGTATTCAATAGTTTACCCAGATGTTTCAGTATAGTACTGCAGTTCAATAGTTGACCCAGATGTTTCAGTGTAGTACTGCAGTTCAATAGTTTACCCAGATGTTTAAGTATCGCAATGAAGTTCAATAGTTGACCCAGATGATTCAGTATAGTACTGCAGTTCAATAGTTGACCCAGATGTTTCACTATAGCACTGCAGTTCAATAGTTGAACGAGATGTTTCAGTATAGTATTCAATAGTTGACAAAGGTGTTTCAGTATAGTACTGCAGTTCAATAGATGACCCAGATGTTTCAGTATAGCACTGCAGTTCAGTAGTTGACCCAGATGATTCAGCATAGCACTGCATTTCAAAAGTTGACCCGGTGTTTCAGTATAGCACTGAAGTTCAATACTTGACCCATATGTTTCAGTATACTACTGTAGTTCAATAGTTGACCCAGATGTTTCAGTATAGTACTGCAGTTCAATAGTTGACCCAGATGTTTCACTATAGCACTGCAGTTCAATAGTTGAACGAGATGTTTCAGTACAGTATTCAATAGTTGACAAAGGTGTTTCAGTATAGTACTGCAGTTCAATAGATGACCCAGATGTTTCAGTATATTATTCAATAGTTGGCCCAGGTGTTTCAGTATAGTATTCAAGAGTTGACCCAGGTGTTTCAGTATAGTATTCAATAGTTGACCCAGATGTTTCAGTATCGTACTGCAGTTCAATAGTTGACCCAGGTGTTTCAGAATAGTATTCAATTGTTGACCCAGATTTCTCAGTATAGCAATGCAGTTCAATAGTTGACCCACATGTTTTATTATCGTAATGCAGTTCAATAGTTGACCCAGATGTTTCAGTATCGTAATGAAGTTCAATAGTTAACCGAGATGTTTCAGTATCGTAATTAAGTTCAATTGTTGACCCAGATGTTTCACTATAGCACTGCAGTTCAATAGTTGAACCAGATGTTTCAGTATAGTATTCAATAGTTGACCCAGATGTTTCAGTATAGCACTGCAGTTCAATAGTTGACCCAGATGTTTCAGTACAGCACTGCAGTTCAATAGTTGACCCAGATGTTTCAGTGTACTTCTGCAGTTCAATAGTTAACACAGGTGTTTCAGTATAGTATTCACTAGTTGACCCAGCTGTTTAAGTATAGTATTCAATAGTTGACCCAGATGTTTCAGTGTACTACTGCAGTTCAATAGTTTACCCAGATGTTTCAGTATAGTACTGCAGTTCAATAGTTGACCAGGTGTTTCAGTATAGTATTGCAGCTCAATAGTTGACCCAGATGGTTCAGTATAGCACTGCAGATCAATAGTTGACCCAGGTGTTTCAGTATAGTGCTGCAGTGCAATAGTTGACCCAGATGTAACAGTATAGTATTCAATAGTTTACCCAGATGTTTCAGTATTGCACTGCAGTTCAATAGTTTACCCAGGTGTTTCAGTATAGTATTCAATAGTTGACCCAGGTGTTTCAGTATAGTATTCAATAGTTGACCCAGATGTTTCAGTGTATTACTGCAGTTCAATAATTGACCTAGATGTTTCAGTATATTACTGCAGTTCAATAGTTGACACAGGTGTTTCAGTATATTACTGCAGTTAAGTAGTTGACCCAGATGATTCAGCATAGCACTGCATTTCAATAGTTGACCTAGGTGATTCAGTATAGTACCGAAGTTACATCGTTGACTCAGAATGTTCAGTATAGCACTGCAGTTCAATAGTTGACCAGGTTGTTTCAGTATATCATTCAATAGTTTACCCAGGTGTTTCAGTATAGTATTCAATAGCTGACCCATATGTCTCAATATAGGAATGCAGTTCAGTAGTTGACCCAGAAGTTTCAGTGTCGTAATGAAGTTCAATAGTTAACCAATATGTTTTCGTATCGTAATGAAGTTCAATATTTGACCCAGATGTTTCAGTATAGCACTGCAGTTCAATATTTGACCCAGGTGTTTCAGTATAGTATTCAATAGTTGACCCAGGTGTTTCAGTATAGTATTCAATAGTTGACCCAGATGTTTCAGTGTACTACTGCAGTTCAATAGTTGATCCAGGTGTTTCAGAATAGTACTGCAGTTCAGTAGTTGACCCAGATGTTTCAGAATAGTACTGCATTTCAGTAGTTGACCCAGATGTTTCAGTATATCACTGCAGTTCAGTAGTTGACCCAGATGTTTCAGTATAGTATTGCAGTTCAATATTTTACCCAGGTGTTTCAGTATAGTATTCAATAGTTGACCCAGATGTTTCAGTGTACTACTGCAGTTCACCCAGGTGTTTCAGTATCTTAATGAAGTTCAATAGTTGACCTATGTGTTTCAGTATAGTACTGCAGTTCAATAGTTGACCCAGGTGTTTCAGTGTACTACTGCATTTCAATAGTTGACCCAGATGTTTCAGCATAGTATTCAATAGTTGACCCAGATATTTCAGTATAGTACTGCAGTTCAGTAGATGACCAAGATTTGTCAGCATAGAAATTCAATAGTTGACCCAGATGATTCAGTATATTACTGCAGCTCATGAGTTGACCCAGGTGTTTCAGTACAGCACTGCAGTTCAATAGTTGACCCAGATGTTTCAGTATAGTACTGCAGTTCAATAGTTGACCCAGATGTTTCAGTATAGCACTGCAGTTCAATAGCTGACCCAGATGTTTCAGCATTATATTCAATAGTTGACCCAGATATTTCAGTTTAGTTCTGCAGTTCAGTAGTTGACCAAGATTTTTCAGCATAGTATTCAATAGTTGACCCAGATGTTTCAGTATATTACTGCAGTTCAATAGTTGACCCAGATGTTTCAGTGTAGTACTGCAGTTCAATAGTTTACCCAGATGTTTAAGTATCGCAATGAAGTTCAATAGTTGACCCAGATGATTCAGTATAGTACTGCAGTTCAATAGTTGACCCAGATGTTTCACTATAGCACTGCAGTTCAATAGTTGAATGAGATGTTTCAGTATAGTATTCAATAGTTGACAAAGGTGTTTCAGTATAGTACTGCAGTTCAATAGATGACCCAGATGTTTCAGTATAGCACTGCAGTTCAGTAGTTGACCCAGATGATTCAGCATAGCACTGCATTTCAAAAGTTGACCCCGGTGTTTCAGTATAGCACTGAAGTTCAATACTTGACCCATATGTTTCAGTATACTACTGTAGTTCAATAGTTGACCCAGATGTTTCAGTATAGTACTGCAGTTCAATAGTTGACCCAGATGTTTCACTATAGCACTGCAGTTCAATAGTTGAACGAGATGTTTCAGTACAGTATTCAATAGTTGACAAAGGTGTTTCAGTATAGTACTGCAGTTCAATAGATGACCCAGATGTTTCAGTATATTATTCAATAGTTGGCCCAGGTGTTTCAGTATAGTATTCAAGAGTTGACCCAGGTGTTTCAGTATAGTATTCAATAGTTGACCCAGATGTTTCAGTATCGTACTGCAGTTCAATAGTTGACCCAGGTGTTTCAGAATAGTATTCAATTGTTGACCCAGATTTCTCAGTATAGCAATGCAGTTCAATAGTTGACCCACATGTTTTATTATCGTAATGCAGTTCAATAGTTGACCCAGATGTTTCAGTATCGTAATGAAGTTCAATAGTTAACCGAGATGTTTCAGTATCGTAATTAAGTTCAATTGTTGACCCAGATGTTTCACTATAGCACTGCAGTTCAATAGTTGAACCAGATGTTTCAGTATAGTATTCAATAGTTGACCCAGATGTTTCAGTATAGCACTGCAGTTCAATAGTTGACCCAGATGTTTCAGTACAGCACTGCAGTTCAATAGTTGACCCAGATGTTTCAGTGTACTTCTGCAGTTCAATAGTTAACACAGGTGTTTCAGTATAGTATTCACTAGTTGACCCAGCTGTTTAAGTATAGTATTCAATAGTTGACCCAGATGTTTCAGTGTACTACTGCAGTTCAATAGTTTACCCAGATGTTTCAGTATAGTACTGCAGTTCAATAGTTGACCAGGTGTTTCAGTATAGTATTGCAGCTCAATAGTTGACCCAGATGGTTCAGTATAGCACTGCAGATCAATAGTTGACCCAGGTGTTTCAGTATAGTGCTGCAGTGCAATAGTTGACCCAGATGTAACAGTATAGTATTCAATAGTTTACCCAGATGTTTCAGTATTGCACTGCAGTTCAATAGTTTACCCAGGTGTTTCAGTATAGTATTCAATAGTTGACCCAGGTGTTTCAGTATAGTATTCAATAGTTGACCCAGATGTTTCAGTGTATTACTGCAGTTCAATAATTGACCTAGATGTTTCAGTATATTACTGCAGTTCAATAGTTGACACAGGTGTTTCAGTATATTACTGCAGTTAAGTAGTTGACCCAGATGATTCAGCATAGCACTGCATTTCAATAGTTGACCTAGGTGATTCAGTATAGTACCGGTTACATCGTTGACTCAGAATGTTCAGTATAGCACTGCAGTTCAATAGTTGACCAGGTTGTTTCAGTATATCATTCAATAGTTTACCCAGGTGTTTCAGTATAGTATTCAATAGCTGACCCATATGTCTCAATATAGGAATGCAGTTCAGTAGTTGACCCAGAAGTTTCAGTGTCGTAATGAAGTTCAATAGTTAACCAATATGTTTTCGTATCGTAATGAAGTTCAATATTTGACCCAGATGTTTCAGTATAGCACTGCAGTTCAATATTTGACCCAGGTGTTTCAGTATAGTATTCAATAGTTGACCCAGATGTTTCAGTGTACTACTGCAGTTCAATAGTTGATCCAGGTGTTTCAGAATAGTACTGCAGTTCAGTAGTTGACCCAGATGTTTCAGAATAGTACTGCATTTCAGTAGTTGACCCAGATGTTTCAGTATAGTATTGCAGTTCAATATTTTACCCAGGTGTTTCAGTATAGTATTCAATAGTTGACCCAGATGTTTCAGTGTACTACTGCAGTTCACCCAGGTGTTTCAGTATCTTAATGAAGTTCAATAGTTGACCTATGTGTTTCAGTATAGTACTGCAGTTCAATAGTTGACCCAGGTGTTTCAGTGTACTTCTGCATTTCAATAGTTGACCCAGATGTTTCAGCATAGTATTCAATAGTTGACCCAGATATTTCAGTATAGTACTGCAGTTCAGTAGTTGACCAAGATTTGTCAGCATAGAAATTCAATAGTTGACCCAGATGATTCAGTATATTACTGCAGCTCATGAGTTGACCCAGGTGTTTCAGTATAGTACTGCAGTTCAATAGTTGACCCAGATGTTTCAGTATAGCACTGCAGTTCAATAGCTGACCCAGATGTTTCAGCATTATATTCAATAGTTGACCCAGATATTTCAGTTTAGTTCTGCAGTTCAGTAGTTGACCATGATTTTTCAGCATAGTATTCAATAGTTGACCCAGATGTTTCAGTATATTACTGCAGTTCAATAGTTGACCCAGATGTTTCCGTATATTGCTGCAGCTCACTAGTTGACCCAGATGTTTCAGTATATTACTGCAGCTCAATAGTTGACCCAGATGTTTCCGTATATTGCTGCAGCTCACTAGTTGACCCAGATGTTTCAGTATATTACTGCAGTTCAATAGTTGACCCAGATGTTTCCGTATATTGCTGCAGCTCACTAGTTGACCCAGATGTTTCAGTATAGTACTGCAGTTCAATAGTTGATGTGTTCAATAGTTGACCCAGATGTGTATCTCTGTCTCTGTGTCCGGCTTTGTACTGTTTCCCGCCAGGTTCACCAATCTTGCCGCCAAGCAAAGATAGTCCAACTCGGCAGGAAACAACACCTCCTAACAACAACTCCTAACTCCTAACCCAGTCATTTTATAATTTAACCTCTATCCTAACTCCTAAACCAGTCATTTTATAATTTAACCTCTATCCTAACTCCTAACCCAGTCATTTTATAATTTAACCTCTATCCTAACTCCTAAACCAGTCATTTTATAATTTAACCTCTATCCTAACTCCTAAACCAGTCATCTTATAATTTAACCTCTATCCTAACTCCTAAACCAGTCATTTTATAATTTAACCTCTATCCTAACTCCTAAATCCTAAACCAGTCATTTTATAATTTAACCTTTATCCTCACTCCTAAACCAGTCACTTTATAATTTAACCTCTATCCTAACTCCTAACTCCTAAACCAGTCATTTTATAATTTAACCTCTATCCTCACTCCTAAACCAGTCACTTTATAATGTAACCTCTATCCTAACTTCTAAACCAGTCATTTTTTAATGTAACCTCTATCCTAACTAATAACTCCTAAACCAGTCACTTGATAATTTAACCTGTATCCTAACTAATAACTCCTAAACCAGTCACTTTATAATTTAACCTCTATCCTAACTCTTAATATTTGGAAAATATTTTCTTAACTCTTCTTGAACTGCACTGTAGGTTAAGGGCTTGTAAGGAAGCATTTCACGTTAAGGTCTAAACTTGATGTGTTCCGCTCATGTGACAAATAAAGTTTGATTTGATTTATAATTTGACCCGTTTACTGTAATTAAGACTTACATTTAGTCCTGTAATGTTCTTAACAAATGAAAGCCAGATTTCCATAGAGACATGTGTAAATCAGAGAAATCTCCCACAGTTAACAGCCACTAGATGATAGCAGAGTCAAACCAACTGTATGGATGGAACCTGGCTGGAGCCTGCTGTGTCTGACTGTACTGTACTGTACTGTAATATACTGTAATATACTGTACTGTACTGTAATATACTGTAATATACTGTACTGTACTGTAATATACTGTAATATACTGTACTGTACTGTAATATACTGTAATATACTGTACTGTAATATACTGTAATATACTGTACTGTACTGTAATATACTGTAATATACTGTACTGTAATATACTGTAATATACTGTACTGTACTGTAATATACTGTAATATACTGTACTGTACTGTAATATACTGTAATATACTGTACTGTACTGTAATGTACTGTAATATACTGTACTGTACTGTAATATACTGTAATATACTGTACTGTAATATACTGTAATATACTGTACTGTACTGTAATATACTGTAATATACTGTACTGTACTGTAATATACTGTAATATACTGTACTGTACTGTAATATACTGTAATATACTGTACTGTAATATACTGTAATATACTGTACTGTACTGTACTGTACTGTACTGTACTGTTACCTGGTGGATATATAGCCTGCTGACTGTACTGTACTGTACTGTACTGTTACCTGGTGGATTTATAGCCTGTTGACTGTACTGTACTGTACTGTAATATACTGTAATATACTGTACTGTACTGTTACCTGGTGGATATATAGCCTGTTGACTGTACTGTACTGTACTGTTACCTGGTGGATTTATAGCATGTTGACTGTACTGTACTGTACTGTACTGTACTGTACTGTTACCTGGTGGATATATAGCCTGCTGGCTGTACTGTACTGTACTGTTACCTGGTGGATTTATAGCATGTTGACTGTACTGTACTGTACTGTTACCTGGTGGATATATAGCCTGTTGACTGTACTGTACTGTACTGTACTGTACTGTTACCTGGTGGATATATAGCCTGCTGGCTGTACTGTACTGTACTGTTACCTGGTGGATTTATAGCATGTTGACTGTACTGTACTGTACTGTTACCTGGTGGATATATAGCCTGCTGACTGTACTGTACTGTACTGTTACCTGGTGGATATATAGCCTGTTGACTGTACTGTACTGTACTGTTACCTGGTGGATATATAGCCTGTTGACTGTACTGTACTGTACTGTTACCTGGTGGATATATAGCCTGTTGACTGTACTGTACTGTACTGTTACCTGGTGGATATATAGCCTGCTGACTGTACTGTACTGTACTGTACTGTTACCTGGTGGATATATAGCCTGTTGACTGTACTGTACTGTACTGTTACCTGGTGGATATATAGCCTGCTGACTGTACTGTACTGTACTGTTACCTGGTGGATATATAGCCTGTTGACTGTACTGTACTGTACTGTTACCTGGTGGATATATAGCCTGTTGACTGTACTGTACTGTACTGTTACCTGGTGGATATATAGCCTGTTGACTGTACTGTACTGTACTGTTACCTGGTGGATATATAGCCTGCTGACTGTACTGTACTGTACTGTTACCTGGTGGATATATAGCCTGTTGACTGTACTGTACTGTACTGTACTGTTACCTGGTGGATATATAGCCTGCTGACTGTACTGTACTGTACTGTTACCTGGTGGATTTATAGCCTGCTGACTGTACTGTACTGTACTGTTACCTGGTGGATATATAGCCTGCTGACTGTACTGTACTGTACTGTACTGTACTGTTACCTGGTGGATTTATAGCCTGCTGACTGTACTGTACTGTACTGTTACCTGGTGGATATATAGCCTGTTGACTGTACTGTACTGTACTCTACTGTTACCTGGTGGATATATAGCCTGTTGACTGTACTGTACTGTACTGTACTGTTACCTGGTGGATATATAGCCTGTTGACTGTACTGTACTGTACTGTTACCTGGTGGATATATAGCCTGTTGACTGTACTGTACTGTACTGTTACCTGGTGGATATATAGCCTGCTGACTGTACTGTACTGTACTGTTACCTGGTGGATATATAGCCTGCTGACTGTACTGTACTGTACTGTTACCTGGTGGATATATAGCCTGTTGACTGTACTGTACTGTACTGTTACCTGGTGGATATATAGCCTGCTGACTGTACTGTACTGTACTGTTACCTGGTGGATATATAGCCTGTTGACTGTACTGTACTGTACTGTTACCTGGTGGATATATAGCCTGTTGACTGTACTGTACTGTACTGTTACCTGGTGGATATATAGCCTGTTGACTGTACTGTACTGTACTGTTACCTGGTGGATATATAGCCTGTTGACTGTACTGTACTGTACTGTACTGTTACCTGGTGGATATATAGCCTGTTGACTGTACACGGGTTTATGGGTGCATGGTTGCGTCAGTCTAATTACCATCGTTGAAATAATCACCACGTGCGGTGAAAGGATGTACATTCAGTGCCCAGTTTCCCGACAGAGATGGAACTTCGGTTTACTGAGTTTTTAACGACGCATCTTCTCCTACAATGGCCAAATATGTAACATGATTTCCAAAACACCTCACAGCAAGAACAGTTGCTGGCCCTACGAGGTCCGTAGCCTGCAGAACAGGGGTATTCAGCTCTGGCCCTACGAGGTCCCTAAGCCTGCAGAACAGGGGTATTCAGCTCTGGCCCTATGAGGTCCCTAAGCCTGCAGAACAGGGGTATTCAGCTCTGGCCCTACAAGGTCCCTAAGCCTGCAGAACAGGGGTATTCAGCTCTGGCCCTACGAGGTCCCTAAGCCTGCAGAACAGGGGTATTCAGCTCTGGCCCTACGAGGCCCGTAAGCCTGCAGAACAGGGGTATTCAGCTCTGGCCCTACGAGGTCCGTAGCCTGCAGAACAGGGGTATTCAGCTCTGGCCCTACGAGGTCCCTAAGCCTGCAGAACAGGGGTATTCAGCTCTGGCCCTACGAGGTCCCTAAGCCTGCAGAACAGGGGTATTCAGCTCTGGCCCTACGAGGTCCGTAGCCTGCAGAACAGGGGTATTCAGCTCTGGCCCTATGAGGTCCCTAAGCCTGCAGAACAGGGGTATTCAGCTCTGGCCCTACGAGGTCCCTAAGCCTGCAGAACAGGGGTATTCAGCTCTGGCCCTACGAGGTCCCTAAGCCTGCAGAACAGGGGTATTCAGCTCTGGCCCTACGAGGTCCCTAAACCTGCAGAACAGGGGTATTCAGCTCTGGCCCTACGAGGCCCGTAAGCCTGCTGCTTTTCTGTTCTACCTGATCATTAATAGCACCCGTGTGGCCCAGCCGGTGTCCCAAGTTTAAATCAGTGCCTGACAATGAAAAAATGCAGTGGAATTGTCTTCAATGTGCATTGTATAGTTGGAGAGGTATAGAGCCAGGGGAAACCCATCTGCACTAGTCAGAGCAGGACCTTTCATTCAGTTATTACAGAAAACAGTACAATGTTTCTATAGCAAATGGGACCTCATGAGAACTCTCAATCCTGGTCTACGTCAAGTTTCACATTCTGCATTTACTACAGTTAATGTCAAAACTATGTTCCAGACTAGTATCACAGAGTGTTACTCTAGTCTAACTCTATGTTCCAGACTAGTATCACAGAGTGTTACTCTAGTCTAACTCTATGTTCCGGACTAGTATCACAGAGTGTTACTCTAGTCTAACTCTAGGTTCCGGACTAGTATCACAGAGTGTTACTCTAGTCTAACTCTATGTTCCAGACTAGTATCAGGGAGTGTTACTCTAGTCTAACTCTATGTTCCAGACTAGTATCAGGGTGTTACTCTAGTCTAACTCTATGTTCCAGACTAGTATCAGAGTGTTACTCTAGTCTAACTCTATGTTCCAGACTAGTATCAGGGAGTGTTACTTCAGTCTAACTCTATGTTCCAGACTAGTATCAGAGTGTTACTCTAGTCTAACTCTATGTTCCAGACTAGTATCAGGGAGTGTTACTCTAGTCTAACTCTATGTTCCAGACTAGTATCAGGGAGTGTTACTTCAGTCTAACTCTATGTTCCAGACTAGTATCAGAGTGTTACTCTAGTCTAACTCTATGTTCCAGACTAGTATCAGGGAGTGTTACTCTAGTCTAACTCTATGTTCCAGACTAGTATCAGGGAGTGTTACTCTAGTCTAACTCTATGTTCCAGACTAGTATCAGAGTGTTACTCTAGTCTAACTCTATGTTCCAGACTAGTATCAGAGTGTTACTCTAGTCTAACTCTATGTTCCAGACTAGTATCAGGGAGTGTTACTCTAGTCTAACTCTATGTTCCAG
>NC_088230.1:42565571-42573071 GCF_036934945.1 Oncorhynchus masou masou | reverse complement strand
ACTGTCTGTTGAGGGGGAGATGTCTGTTGGGGGGGGACTATCTGTTGAGGGGGGAAGATGTCTGTTGGAGGGGGGACTGTCTGTTGAGGGGGAATGTCTGTTGAGGGGGACTGTCTGTTGAGGGGGACTGTCTGTTGGGGGGGGACTGTCTGTTGAGGGGGACTGTCTGTTGGGGGGACTGTCTGTTGGGGGGGGACTGTCTGTTGGAGGGGGGACAGTCTGTTGGGGGGAGATGTCTGTTGAGGGGGGACAGTCTGTTGAGGGGGAGATGTCTGTTGGAGGGGGACAGTCTGTTGAGGGGGGGACTGTCTGTTGAGGGGGACTGTCTGTTGAGGGGGACTGTCTGTTGGGGGGGACTGTCTGTTGAGGGGGAAGATGTCTGTTGGAGGGGGGACTGTCTGTTGAGGGGGACTGTCTGTTGAGGGGGGGGACTGTCTGTTGGGGGGGACTGTCTGTTGAGGGGGAAGATGTCTGTTGGAGGGGGACTGTCTGTTGAGGGGGGGACTGTCTGTTGAGGGGGGAGATGTCTGTTGGAGGGGGGGACAGTCTGTTGAGGGGGAGATGTCTGTTGGAGGGGGACTGTCTGTTGGGGGGACTGTCTGTTGGAGGGGGGACAGTCTGTTGAGGGGGGGAGATGTCTGTTGGAGGGGGACTGTCTGTTGAGGGGGACTGTCTGTTGGGGGGCTGTCTGTTGGGGGGACTGTCTGTTGAGGGGGGGACAGTCTGTTGGAGGGGGGACTGTCTGTTGGAGGGGGACAGTCTGTTGAGGGGGACAGTCTGTTGAGGGGGGACTGTCTGTTGAGGGGGACTGTCTGTTGAGGGGGACTGTCTGTTGAGGGGGGACTGTCTGTTGAGGGGGACTGTCTGTTCAGGGGGACTGTCTGTTGGGGGGCTGTCTGTTGGGGGGGACTGTCTGTTGGAGGAGGGGACTGTCTGTTGAGGGGGACTGTCTGTTGGGGGGCTGTCTGTTGGGGGGGCTGTCTGTTGGGGGGGCTGTCTGTTGGGGGGGACTGTCTGTTGAGGGGGGGGACTGTCTGTTGAGGGGGACTGTCTGTTCAGGGGGACTGTCTGTTAGGGGGCTGTCTGTTGGGGGGGACTGTCTGTTGGAGGAGGGGACTGTCTGTTGAGGGGGACTGTCTGTTGGGGGGGCTGTCTGTTGGGGGGGCTGTCTGTTGGGGGGCTGTCTGTTGGGGGGACTGTCTGTTGGAGGGGGACAGTCTGTTGAGGGGGGACTGTCTGTTGAGGGGGTACTGTCTGTTGAGGGGGGGACTGTCTGTTGGGGGGGGACAGTCTGTTGAGGGGGGGGACAGTCTGTTGGGGGGGACTGTCTGTTGGGGACTGTCTGTTGAGGGGGGGACTGTCTGTTGAGGGGGACTGTCTGTTGGCGGAACTGTCTGTTGGGGGGCTGTCTGTTGGGGGGACTGTCTGTTGGGGGGACTGTCTGTTGGGGGGGGACTCTCTGTTGGGGGGACTGTCTGTTGGGGGGACTGTCTGTTGGGGGGGGACTGTCTGTTGGGGGGACTGTCTGTTGGGGGGGGACTGTCTGTTGGGGGGGGCTGTCTGTTGAGGGGGGACTGTCTGTTGGGGGGACTGTCTGTTGGGGGGGGGCTGTCTGTTGAGGGGACTGTCTGTTGAGGGGGACTGTCTGCTGGGGGGGGGACTGTCTGTTGGGGGGACTGTCTGTTGGGGGGACCGTCTGTTGGGGGGACTGTCTGTTGGGGGGCTGTCTGTTGAGGGGGGGAAGATGTCTGTTGGAGGGGGGACTGTCTGTTGGGGGGGGACTGTCTGTTGAGGGGGAGATGTCTGTTGGAGGGGGACTGTCTGTTGGGGGGACTGTCTGTTGAGGGGGACTGTCTGTTGGGGGGCTGTCTGTTGGGGGGACTGTCTGTTGAGGGGGGACAGTCTGTTGGAGGGGGGACTGTCTGTTGGAGGGGGGACAGTCTGTTGAGGGGGGGACAGTCTGTTGGAGGGGGGGACTGTCTGTTGGAGGGGGACAGTCTGTTGAGGGGGGGACAGTCTGTTGAGGGGGACTGTCTGTTGAGGGGGGACTGTCTGTTGAGGGGGGGGACTGTCTGTTGAGGGGGACTGTCTGTTCAGGGGGACTGTCTGTTGGGGGGCTGTCTGTTGGGGGGGACTGTCTGTTGGAGGAGGGGACTGTCTGTTGAGGGGGACTGTCTGTTGGGGGGCTGTCTGTGGGGGGGGACTGTCTGTTGGAGGGGGACAATCTGTTGAGGGGGACTGTCTGTTGGGGGGACTGTCTGTTGAGGGGGACTGTCTGTTGGAGGGGGGACAGTCTGTTGAGGGTGGGACTGTCTGTTGAGGGGGACTGTCTGTTGGGGGACTGTCTGAGGGGGGGGACTGTCTGTTGGGGGGACTGTCTGTTGGGGGGGGGACTGTCTGTTGGGGGGACTGTCTGTTGGGGGGACTGTCTGTTGGGGGGACTGTCTGGGGGGGGGACTGTCTGTTGGGGGGACTGTCTGTTGGGGGGACTGTCTGTTGGGGGGGACTGTCTGTTGGGGGGACTGTCTGTTGGGGGGGCTGTCTGTTGGGGGGACTGTCTGTTGGGGGGGACTGTCTGTTGGGGGGACTGTCTGTTGGGGGGGACTGTCTGTTGGGGGGGGGACTGTCTGTTGGGGGGGACTGTCTGTGGGGGGGGGGACTGTCTGTTGGGGGGACTGTCTGTTGGGGGGACTGTCTGTTGGGGGGACTGTCTGTTGGGGGGGACTGTCTGTTGGGGGGGGCTGTCTGTTGGGGGGGACTGTCTGTTGGGGGGACTGTCTGTTGGGGGGACTGTCTGTTGGGGGGACTGTCTGTTGAGGGGGGGACTGTCTGTTGGGGGGGACTGTCTGTTGGGGGGGACTGTCTGTTGGGGGGACCGTCTGTCTGTTGGGGGGACTGTCTGTTGGGGGGACTGTGGGGGGACTGTCTGGGGGGGACTGTCTGTTGGGGGGGGGCTGTCTGTTGGGGGGACTGTCTGTTGGGGGGACTGTCTGTTGGGGGGGACTGTCTGTTGGGGGGGGACTGTCTGTTGGGGGGGGCTGTCTGTTGGGGGGGGACTGTCTGTTGGGGGGACTGTCTGTTGGGGGGGACCGTCTGTTGGGGGGGGACTGTCTGTTGGGGGGGACTGTCTGTTGTCTGTTGGGGGACTGTCTGTTGGGGGGGGATGTCTGTTGGGGGGACTGTCTGTTGATGTCTGTTGGGGGGGACTGTCTGTTGGGGGGACTGTCTGTTGGGGGGGGACTGTCTGTTGGGGGGGGAACTGTCTGTTGGGGGGACTGTCTGTTGGGGGGACTGTCTGTTGGGGGGACTGTCTGTTGGGGGGAACTGTCTGTTGGGGGGGGCTGTCTGTTGGGGGGACTGTCTGTTGGGGGGGGACTGTAGGTTGGGGGGACTGTCTGTTGAGGGGGACTGTCTGTTGGGGGGACTGTCTGTTGGGGGGACTGTCTGTTGGGGGGACTGTCTGTTGGGGGGAGATGTCTGTTGGGGGGACTGTCTGCTGGGGGGACTGTCTGTTGGGGGGGTCTGTTGGGGGGACTGTCTGTTGGGGGGGACTGTCTGGGGGGGACTGTCTGTTGGGGGGACTGTCTGTTGGGGGGCTGGGGGGACTGTCTGTTGGGGGACTGTCTGGGGGGGACTGTCTGTTGGGGGGGACTGTCTGTTGGGGGGGACTGTCTGTTGGGGGGGGGGGGGGGACTGTCTGTTGGGGGGACTGTCTGTTGGGGGGGACTGTCTGTTGTCTGTTGGAGGGGGGGGGCTGTCTGTTGGGGGGGGACTGTCTGTTGGGGGGGGACTGTCTGTTGGGGGGGACTGTCTGTTGACTGTCTGGGGGGGTCTGTCTGTTGGGGGACTGTCTGTTGTTGGGGGGGACTGTCTGTTGGGGGGGTCTGTTGGGGGGACTGTCTGTTGGGGGGACTGTCTGTTGGGGGGGCTGTCTGTTGGGGGGCTGTCTGTTGGGGGGACTGTCTGTTGGGGGGACTGTCTGTTGGGGGGGACTGTCTGTTGGGGGGACTGTCACTGGGGGGCTGTCTGTTGGGGGGTGGGCTGTCTGTTGGGGGGACTCTGTTGGGGGGTGTAGTGAAAGATCAGCCTTATGTCTTTGTAAAATCACTGTAGCCTCATTTCTTTTGACACTTTGAAGTAAACCTGGTAGGCTGGCCTTGGTTGGCTGGCCTTGGTGGGTTGGGCCTGCGGTGCCCTGGCCTTTGGTGGGCTTGAAATGCATTTCCACTGCCTCCAGAATTTGGTAAATTATGTAATGTTGCTAGCTAGAACAGTGGAGGTGCAAGATGGCGGCCCCCACGCACTTACCACAAATTCCTTCTGTGAGCTATAAATACTGAAGCTACACAGGGATGTATAACACACACACACACACACACACACACACACACACACACACACACACACACACACACACACACACACACACACACACACACACACACACACACACACACACACACACACACACACACACACACACACACACACACACACACACACACACACACACACACACACACACACACACACACACACACAGGTAGGTATCCTCAAGCCAGACCAAGATGAGCACCTTGTGGAAGGCCTAGATAGAGAGACCAGTGTGTTCATTAATACCTGTAGTGTTCAGAGAGACCAGTGTGTTCATTAATACCTGTAGTGTTCAGAGAGACCAGTGTGTTCAATAATACCTGTAGTGTTCAGAGAGACCAGTGTGTTCATTAATACCTGTAGTGTTCAGAGAGACCAGTGTGTTCATTAATACCTGTAGTGTTCAGAGAGACCAGTGTGTTCATTAATACCTGTAGTGTTCAGAGAGACCAGTGTGTTCATTAATACCTGTAGTGTTCAGAGAGACCAGTGTGTTCATTAATACCTGTAGTGTTTTGAGAGACCAGTGTGTTCATTAATACCTGTAGTGTTCAGAGAGACTAATGTGTTCATTAATACCTGTAGTGTTCAGTAGACACGGCCATTAACGCTGTGCTGCACCCGACTGGGATGACTGGAGTGGAGGAGAGCTGTGTTCTGGATGATTCCCTGCCAAGCCCAGGCCCTCTGCTCATCCTGTTCCATACTGGATTTATAGACCAAGCACAAAGTCGGAAACATTTCCAGGAGTTGTATTTTCGGTGTGTGGGTGGGTCAGTGGGTTGAGTGGGGGGTTGGTGGGGGTTGGTGGGTGGGTGGGGGGTTGGTGTGTGGGTCGGTGGGCGGGTGGGTGGGTGGGGGCTGGGGGGTGAGAGAGTGGGTTTGTGAGTGGGTGTGGGTCGCGGGTGGGTGAGTCGGTGGGTGGGTGAGTCGGTCGGGTGGGTGGTGGGTTGGTGGGCACGTGGGTGGGTGGGTGGGTGGGGGGTTGGTGGGGGTTGGTGGGGGTCGGGTGGGGGTGAGTGAGTGGGTGGGGGGTGAGAGAGTGGGTTTGTGAGTGGGTGTGGGTCGCGGGTGGGTGGGTGGGTGTGTGATTGGGGCCATAGTGTCTCCTTCTCACTACCCTTCCCTCTCTCCTTCTCTCTCCTTCCCTCCCTTCTTCCCTTTCTCCTTCCCCCTCCCTCCTTCCTCCCTCCTTCCCCCCTTCTTCCCCTTCTCCTTCCCTCCCTCCTTCCCTTCTCTCCCTCCCTCCCTTTCTTCTGCCTCTCTCCTTCCTCTCTCCTTCCTCCCCCTTCTTCCCTTTCTCCTTCCCCTTCCATCCCTTCTCCTTCCTCCCCTTCTTCCTCCTTTCCCCTCCTTCCCTCCTCCTTCCCTCCCTTCTTCCCTTCTCCTTCCCCTCCTCCTTCCTCCCTTCTTCCTCCCTTCCTCCCTCCTCCTTCCTCCTCCCTTCCCTCCCTTCCTTCCCTTTCTCCTTCCCTCCTCTCCTTCCCTCCCTCCTTCCCTTTCTCCTTCCCTCCTCCTTCCCTTCTCCCTCTCTTTCTTTCCTCTCTGCCTTCATCCTATCCATTTCTCCTCCACCAATAGAAGGAGACCATAAGGGGCCCATGTTCATTCCAGCTGTCAGATGTTTTCTGGTCACAACTAGACATGCAGGAATAATACTGTTTTTCCAACTCATTTGAATATCAAAATAGATTTATTACAGTGGCATGTGTGAGCACCACTCCTTCAGGGGAGATGGAGGGACAGAGGGAGAGACGGAGGGAGAGAAAGAGGGAGAGACGGAGGGAGAGACGGAAGGGAGAGACGGAGGAGGGGAGGGAGAGACGAAGGGAGAGACGGAGGTAGAGGAGGGAGAGGAGAGATGGAGGGAGAGAGGAAGAGAGAGAAAGAGGGAGAGATGAAGGGAGAGAGGAAGAGAGAGAAATAGGGAGAGACAGAGGGAGAGATGGAGGGAGAGACGAAGGAGAGGAGGGAGAGATGGAGGGAGAGACGAAGGAGAGAAAGAGGGAGAGATGGAGAGAGAGATGAATAAAGAGAAAGAGGGAGAGATGGAGGGAGAGACAAAGGGAAAGAAAGAGGGAGAGATGGAGAGAGAGATGAAAAAGAGAAAGAGGGAGAGATGGAGGGAGAGATGAATAAAGAGAAAGAGGGAGAGATAGAGGGAGAGACGAAGGGAGAGAAAGAGGGAAAGAACAGCAGGAAGATGAAAGTCGTCTCCAGCTAAATGGTTGTGAGTCTGGCTCCACACATCACACACTCTGAAGACAGCTTGAACCCCAAATGGCACTATATTCCCTATATAGGGCACTACTTTAGACCAGGGCCCATAACCACCATATTACCCTACATAGTGCACTACTTTAGAACATGGGCCCATAACCAATTTATTCCCAATATAGGCACTACTTTAGACCAGGCCCACAACCACCATATTCCCTACATAGTGCACTACTTTAGACCAGGGCCCAAACCACCGTATTCCCTACATAGTGCACTACTTTAGACCAGGGCCCAAACCACCGTATTCTCTGCATAGTGCACTACTTTAGACCAGGGCCCATAACCACCCTATTCCCTACATAGTGCACTTCTTTAGACCAGGGCCCATAACCACCCTATTCCCTGCATAGTGCACTACTTTAGACCAGGGCCCATAACCACCCTATTCCCTACATAGTGCACTACTTTAGACCAGGGCCCAAACCACCGTATTCCCTACATAGTGCACTACTTTAGACCAGGGCCCATAACCACCCTATTCCCTACATAGTGCACTACTTTAGACCAGGGCCCATAACCACCCTATTCCCTGCATAGTGCACTACTTTAGACCAGGGCCCATAACCACCCTATTCCCTACATAGTGCACTACTTTAGACCAGCCCAAACCACCGTATTCCCTACATAGTGCACTACTAGACCAGGGCCCATAACCATCCCATTCCCTGCATAGTGCACTACTTTAGACCAGGGCCCATAACCACCCTATTCTCTACATAGTGCACTACTTTAGACCAGGGCCCATAACCACCCTATTCCCTGCATAGTGCACTACTTTAGACCAGGGCCCATAACCACCCTATTCCCTGCATAGTGCACTACTAGCACACAACTGAACGAAGTACA
>NC_088230.1:42488655-42565071 GCF_036934945.1 Oncorhynchus masou masou | reverse complement strand
TTCCCCATTACTCCCCGGTGTATTTATCCCTGTGTTTCCTGTCTCTCTGTGCCAGTTCCTCTTGTTTTCCCCATTAGTCCCCGGTGTATTTATCCGTGTGTTTCCTGTCTCTCTGTGCCAGTTCCTCTTGTTTTCCCCATTAGTCCCCGGTGTATTTATCCCTGTGTTTCCTGTCTCTCTGTGCCAGTTCCTCTCGTTTTCCCCATTACTCCCCGGTGTATTTATCCCTGTGTTTCCTGTCTCTCTGTGCCAGTTCCTCTTGTTTTCCCCATTAGTCCCCGGTGTATTTATCCGTGTGTTTCCTGTCTCTCTGTGCCAGTTCCTCTTGTTTTCCCCATTAGTCCCCGGTGTATTTATCCCTGTGTTTCCTGTCTCTCTGTGATAGTTCCTCTTGTTTTCCCCATTAGTCCCCGGTGTATTTATCCCTGTGTTTCCTGTCTCTCTGTGCCAGTTCCTCTTGTTTTCCCCATTAGTCCCCGGTGTATTTATCCCTGTGTTTCCTGTCTCTCTGTGCCAGTTCGTCTTGTTTTCCCCATTAGTCCCGGTGTATTTATCCCTGTGTTTCCTGTCTCTCTGTGCCAGTTCCTCTTGTTTTCCCCATTAGTCCCCGGTGTATTTATCCCTGTGTTTCCTGTCTCTCTGTGCCAGTTCCTCTTGTTTTCCCCATTAGTCCCCGGTGTATTTATCCCTGTGTTTCCTGTCTCTCTGTGCCAGTTCCTCTTGTTTTCCCCATTAGTCCCCGGTGTATTTATCCCTGTGTTTCCTGTCTCTCTGTGCCAGTTCCTCTTGTTTTCCCCATTAGTCCCCAGTGTATTTATCCCTGTGTTTCCTGTCTCTCTGTGCCAGTTCGTCTTGTTTTCCCCATTAGTCCCGGTGTATTTATCCCTGTGTTTCCTGTCTCTCTGTGCCAGTTCCTCTTGTTTTCCCCATTAGTCCCCGGTGTATTTATCCCTGTGTTTCCTGTCTCTCTGTGCCAGTTCGTCTTGTTTTCCCCATTAGTCCCCAGTGTATTTATCCCTGTGTTTCCTGTCTCTCTGTGCCAGTTCCTCTTGTTTTCCCCATTAGTCCCCGGTGTATTTATCCCTGTGTTTCCTGTCTCTCTGTGCCAGTTCGTCTTGTTTTCCCCATTAGTCCCGGTGTATTTATCCCTGTGTTTCCTGTCTCTCTGTGCCAGTTCCTCTTGTTTTCCACATTAGTCCCCGGTGTATTTATCCCTGTGTTTCCTGTCTCTCTGTGCCAGTTCCTCTTGTTTTCCCCATTAGTCCCCGGTGTATTTATCCCTGTGTTTCCTGTCTCTCTGTGCCAGTTCCTCTTGTTTTCCCCATTAGTCCCCGGTGTATTTATCCCTGTGTTTCCTGTCTCTCTGTGCCAGTTCCTCTTGTTTTCCCCATTAGTCCCCGGTGTTTTTATCCCTGTGTTTCCTGTCTCTCTGTGCCAGTTCCTCTTGTTTTCCCCATTAGTCCCCGGTGTATTTATCTCTGTGTTTCCTGTCTCTCTGTGCCAGTTCGTCTTGTTTTCCCCATTAGTCCCGGTGTATTTATCCCTGTGTTTCCTGTCTCTCTGTGCCAGTTCCTCTTGTTTTCCCCATTACTCCCCGGTGTATTTATCCCTGTGTTTCCTGTCTCTCTGTGCCAGTGTATTTATCCATGTGTTTCCTGTCTCTCTGTGCCAGTTCCTCTTGTTTTCCCCATTAGTCCCATTAGTGTATTTATCCCTGTGTTTCATGTCTCTATGTGCCAGTTCCTCTTGTTTTCCCCATTAGTCCCATTAGTGTATTTATCCCTGTGTTTCCTGTCTCTCTGTGCCAGTTCCTCTTGTTTTCCCCCTTACTCCCCGGTGTATTTATCCCTGTGTTTCCTGTCTCTCTGTGCCAGTTCCTCTTGTTTTCCCCATTAGTCCCATTAGTGTATTTATCCCTGTGTTTCCTGTCTCTCTGTGCCAGTTCCTCTTGTTTTCCCCCTTACTCCCCGGTGTATTTATCCCTGTGTTTCCTGTCTCTCTGTGCCAGTTCCTCTTGTTTTCCCCATTAGTCCCATTAGTGTATTTATCCCTGTGTTTCCTGTCTCTCTGTGCCAGTTCCTCTTGTTTTCCCCATTACTCCCCGGTGTATTTATCCCTGTGTTTCCTGCCTCTCTGTGCCAGTTCCTCTTGTTTTCCCCATTAGTCCCAGTGTATTTATCCCTGTGTTTCCTGTCTCTCTGAGCCAGTTCGTCTTGTTTTCCCCATTAGTCCCCGGTGTATTTATCCCTGTGTTTCCTGCCTCTCTGTGCCAGTTCCTCTTGTTTTCCCCATTAGTCCCCGGTGTATTTATCCCTGTGTTTCCTGCCTCTCTGTGCCAGTTCCTCTTGTTTTCCCCATTAGTGTATTTATCCCTGTGTTTCCTGTCTCTCTGTGCCAGTTCCTCTTGTTTTCCCCATTAGTCCACGGTGTATTTATCCCTGTGTTTCCTGTCTCTCTGTGCCAGTTCCTCTCGTTTTCCCCATTACTCCCCGGTGTATTTATCCCTGTGTTTCCTGTCTCTCTGTGCCAGTTCCTCTTGTTTTCCCCATTAGTCCCCGGTGTATTTATCCGTGTGTTTCCTGTCTCTCTGTGCCAGTTCCTCTTGTTTTCCCCATTAGTCCCCGGTGTATTTATCCCTGTGTTTCCTGTCTCTCTGTGATAGTTCCTCTTGTTTTCCCCATTAGTCCCCGGTGTATTTATCCCTGTGTTTCCTGTCTCTCTGTGCCAGTTCCTCTTGTTTTCCCCATTAGTCCCCGGTGTATTTATCCCTGTGTTTCCTGTCTCTCTGTGCCAGTTCGTCTTGTTTTCCCCATTAGTCCCGGTGTATTTATCCCTGTGTTTCCTGTCTCTCTGTGCCAGTTCCTCTTGTTTTCCCCATTAGTCCCCGGTGTATTTATCCCTGTGTTTCCTGTCTCTCTGTGCCAGTTCCTCTTGTTTTCCCCATTAGTCCCCGGTGTATTTATCCCTGTGTTTCCTGTCTCTCTGTGCCAGTTCCTCTTGTTTTCCCCATTAGTCCCCGGTGTATTTATCCCTGTGTTTCCTGTCTCTCTGTGCCAGTTCCTCTTGTTTTCCCCATTAGTCCCCAGTGTATTTATCCCTGTGTTTCCTGTCTCTCTGTGCCAGTTCGTCTTGTTTTCCCCATTAGTCCCGGTGTATTTATCCCTGTGTTTCCTGTCTCTCTGTGCCAGTTCCTCTTGTTTTCCCCATTAGTCCCCGGTGTATTTATCCCTGTGTTTCCTGTCTCTCTGTGCCAGTTCGTCTTGTTTTCCCCATTAGTCCCCAGTGTATTTATCCCTGTGTTTCCTGTCTCTCTGTGCCAGTTCCTCTTGTTTTCCCCATTAGTCCCCGGTGTATTTATCCCTGTGTTTCCTGTCTCTCTGTGCCAGTTCGTCTTGTTTTCCCCATTAGTCCCGGTGTATTTATCCCTGTGTTTCCTGTCTCTCTGTGCCAGTTCCTCTTGTTTTCCCCATTAGTCCCCGGTGTATTTATCCCTGTGTTTCCTGTCTCTCTGTGCCAGTTCCTCTTGTTTTCCCCATTAGTCCCGGTGTATTTATCCCTGTGTTTCCTGTCTCTCTGTGCCAGTGCCTCTTGTTTTCCCCATTAGTCCCCGGTGTATTTATCCCTGTGTTTCCTGTCTCTCTGTGCCAGTTCCTCTTGTTTTCCCCATTAGTCCCCGGTGTTTTTATCCCTGTGTTTCCTGTCTCTCTGTGCCAGTTCCTCTTGTTTTCCCCATTAGTCCCCGGTGTATTTATCTCTGTGTTTCCTGTCTCTCTGTGCCAGTTCGTCTTGTTTTCCCCATTAGTCCCGGTGTATTTATCCCTGTGTTTCCTGTCTCTCTGTGCCAGTTCCTCTTGTTTTCCCCATTACTCCCGGTGTATTTATCCCTGTGTTTCCTGTCTCTCTGTGCCAGTGTATTTATCCCTGTGTTTCCTGTCTCTCTGTGCCAGTTCCTCTTGTTTTCCCCATTAGTCCCATTAGTGTATTTATCCCTGTGTTTCATGTCTCTATGTGCCAGTTCCTCTTGTTTTCCCCATTAGTCCCATTAGTGTATTTATCCCTGTGTTTCCTGTCTCTCTGTGCCAGTTCCTCTTGTTTTCCCCCTTACTCCCCGGTGTATTTATCCCTGTGTTTCCTGTCTCTCTGTGCCAGTTCCTCTTGTTTTCCCCATTAGTCCCATTAGTGTATTTATCCCTGTGTTTCCTGTCTCTCTGTGCCAGTTCCTCTTGTTTTCCCCCTTACTCCCCGGTGTATTTATCCCTGTGTTTCCTGTCTCTCTGTGCCAGTTCCTCTTGTTTTCCCCATTAGTCCCATTAGTGTATTTATCCCTGTGTTTCCTGTCTCTCTGTGCCAGTTCCTCTTGTTTTCCCCATTACTCCCCGGTGTATTTATCCCTGTGTTTCCTGCCTCTCTGTGCCAGTTCCTCTTGTTTTCCCCATTAGTCCCAGTGTATTTATCCCTGTGTTTCCTGTCTCTCTGAGCCAGTTCGTCTTGTTTTCCCCATTAGTCCCCGGTGTATTTATCCCTGTGTTTCCTGCCTCTCTGTGCCAGTTCCTCTTGTTTTCCCCATTAGTCCCCGGTGTATTTATCCCTGTGTTTCCTGCCTCTCTGTGCCAGTTCCTCTTGTTTTCCCCATTAGTGTATTTATCCCTGTGTTTCCTGTCTCTCTGTGCCAGTTCCTCTTGTTTTCCCCATTAGTCCACGGTGTATTTATCCCTGTGTTTCCTGTCTCTCTGTGCCAGTTCCTCTTGTTTTCCCCCTTACTCCCCGGTGTATTTATCCCTGTGTTTCCTGTCTCTCTGTGCCAGTTCCTCTTGTTTTCCCCATTAGTCCCATTAGTGTATTTATCCCTGTGTTTCCTGTCTCTCTGTGCCAGTTCCTCTTGTTTTCCCCTTACTCCCCGGTGTATTTATCCCTGTGTTTCCTGTCTCTCTGTGCCAGTTCCTCTTGTTTTCCCCATTAGTCCCATTAGTGTATTTATCCCTGTGTTTCCTGTCTCTCTGTGCCAGTTCCTCTTGTTTTCCCCATTACTCCCCGGTGTATTTATCCCTGTGTTTCCTGCCTCTCTGTGCCAGTTCCTCTTGTTTTCCCCATTAGTCCCAGTGTATTTATCCCTGTGTTTCCTGTCTCTCTGAGCCAGTTCGTCTTGTTTTCCCCATTAGTCCCCGGTGTATTTATCCCTGTGTTTCCTGCCTCTCTGTGCCAGTTCCTCTTGTTTTCCCCATTAGTCCCCGGTGTATTTATCCCTGTGTTTCCTGCCTCTCTGTGCCAGTTCCTCTTGTTTTCCCCATTAGTGTATTTATCCCTGTGTTTCCTGTCTCTCTGTGCCAGTTCCTCTTGTTTTCCCCATTAGTCCACGGTGTATTTATCCCTGTGTTTCCTGTCTCTCTGTGCCAGTTCCTCTTGTTTTCCCCATTATTCCCGGTGTATTTATCCCTGTGTTTCCTGTCTCTCTGTGCCAGTTCGTCTTGTTTTCCCCATTAGTCCCCGGTGTATTTATCCCTGTGTTTCCTGTCTCTCTGTGCCAGTTCCTCTTGTTTTCCCCATTAGTCCCCGGTGTATTTATCCCTGTGTTTCATGTCTCTCTGTGCCAGTTCCTCTTGTTTTCCCCATTAGTCCCCGTTGTATTTATCCCTGTGTTTCCTGCCTCTCTGTGCCAGTTCCTCTTGTTTTCCCCATTAGTCCCCGGTGTATTTATCCCTGTGTTTCCTGCCTCTCTGTGCCAGTTCCTCTTGTTTTCCCCATTACTCCCCGGTGTATTTATCCCTGTGTTTCCTGTCTCTCTGTGCCAGTTCATCTTGTCTTGCCAAGTCAACCAACGTTTCTCCTAGCTCCTTTTTTTCCCAGTCTCTGTTTTTGCCCTCCTGGTTTTGACCCTTGCCTGTCCTAAAACCGAATCCCCCTGCCTAACTACTCTGCCTGTTCTGACCTCGAGCCTGCCTGTCCCCTGGTATTGTTTGGACTCTGACCTGGTTTATGAACTCTCACTTGTACCTGACCTGCCTTTTGGTCTAATAAATATCGGAGCTCAACCATCTGCCTCTATTGTCTGCAAATGGCTCTTATCTTGTTATTATAATTAATAAGTTAATAATAAAGTATTATCCTGATTGGTGATTGGCCTTGTCTCTCCTCATTATTGATTACAATTTGTTAGTCAATAGGAATACGGTGGTCAAGGCACCCAATTTAGGAGACGCAGTGAGACCATAAAACAATTCACAAAATTGGCCCGATGGGCTAACGAAAACCCTACCATTATTGACCTCTGCATCAAACACCCATGAAACTGGGGAACAGCTAAAACACTTCACTGGAGCAAGGAGTACCAACTACGAGCACACCGCTCCCTAACACACAGGTCAATGGCATGCCAGAGGTCAAGACTACCATCTTAGAGGACATGGTGAGAATTTTCTCCACCTCCCAGCAACCCCACCAAGGGCTTCCTGTAACCCTAAGGACTGGGACTCTTGCCTCCAAAACCTCCTGGACCGATCACCAACCCACAAGGGAAACAGCATCCCAAAAGGTAAAGACATCCGCTCCAATGCAATTCCACATTTTGAACAAACGTTACAGGCCTTTACCATTGTAATCAATGGAACAGGCTCTCCATCCTAAAAGACCCCAGGATCCCCCAAATCACCTGATCTCCTGATGACATTGACATACCAAACTAGCCACTATGAATGCTGCAATCTGATTGGACGAATCGACCATACCCCTCATATGCACAGTGCATGCATGCGTCATGAACTATTAGGAATCCTTGACACCTATTAGACCACGCCTCTTCCCAATATAAAATAATGACATCTCCTCAGTCTCAGCCAGTGTTGCCAACTTAGCGACTTATATTTAGTGAGTATTCAGACCCCTCTAGCGACACATTTTCAAAAAATCGTTTGGCGACAAATCTAGCGACTTTTTCTGGTGTTATTGACAACTTTGACATGAAAGCATGTATTGTTCTTACTCTTCTCAACGAGCAGCGGGTGCTGCCGTGGGCCCCACCACCGTCCCAAAGCACTCACAGGCGGCCCAGTCCTCGCACAGCAGTCCCTCCCAGCGGCAGTCAGAGCAGGAGATGTTCACCCCTCCTCGTCCAGACTGCAAATGAATCTTGCATGCAGGAATTCGCCACTGGCTGATCCCGTCCTGGCTTACATTCAGGGTGGGATGTAAATGTAAAATGTTTTTTGTCTAAAATAAATCACTGCACAAAAATAAATCACTGCATTTGACTCACACAGCCTCAGTCACTTACTCACCTTGTTCACTGTGTGTTTTCCTCTCTGTGACATAAGATAAACATCTAGCTGGCTAGCTCATCATGTCTCAGTCTAAACTGTACACTCAAAAATACAGAAAGGAGTGGGAATCAATCCCTGAATTCAAAGGCTTGTTGAAGTCGTTTATTGGAGATGATACACGGGCATACTCAAAAACAGACAACTCAAAAACAGACTCAAAAGGCAAAGCGTTATAACAGTAAAAAACCAAAACAAGCTGCCATTTATGTTTTAAAACAATTGACTGCAAAAAAAGGCTGAGGCAACCATGGCATTAGCTGAACACTGTTCCATGCTGGCATGTGATCACATTGGAGAACCAACCGAAGGAGGAGTATGGCCTCAAATATCTGGTTCTTATTTGCTGTGGGACACTCTCTGCAGCTTGCTGTAAGTCAGGCCTCCAATGACTTCATCCCCCGTAGTGTGGAGTACTTGGTATGAGAGACTTATAACTGGTTTTCAGTGTCTCCAAAGTGCAGGGAGGCCTACAAGGCCAAATATGAGACCATCAACTGTGGGGAGAAACCTTTACAGATAACCAAGGTGTGTGTCACACGTTGGCTCTCCATTGAACCTGCGGTTTCACGCATTCTGGACCAGTGGGAGGAGGCTGCATTTCGCAGTCACCAAGTCCAGTGAACACTGCACTGGCTGAGGTTTTATACTCCATGTACAGTGATCCTCAAAACATATTGTATCTGACTCTTTTGAAGTCAGTGCTGACTCTTTTGAAGTCAGTGTTGGGTGAGGTACAGTTGGCCATCAAGGCTTTTGAGGGAGAGCAAGTAGCTCCTCTTAAGCAACTTGACAGCTTGGTTAGCCTGATCAAGTCTGTGAGCAACAGGGTGCTGAATCCACTGGAAAATGTTGATGTACTCAATGGGCCAATAGATGGATACATCAGTCCCAAACCGTACCTTGGTTACCTTTATGAGTTCAAAGGCAGCTGAGCTCCACCTTGTGCCGGAGGATGAAAACAATGTCTGAAAGCGGTGTGTAGCCTTCACCATCTCCCTCACTAATGAGTTGAGGGTGAGACTGCTGGACAACATCGAAGCATTGCAGTACATGTCAGTTTTCAATATGGAGGAAACTCTAAAGCACAATAAGAGCTCTGGAGAAATATAAAAAATAGCCAAGCTCCTTGGCTACTCCCCTGCAGAGATAGACAAGATTGTCCAGCAATGGTGTGCCATCCAACTTAGTAAATGGGAATGAGACAAAAAACACACTGGGTTTCTGGAGTGAGATTCTGAAGTTCAAGGATGCAGCTGATATCAACCCGTTTCAAGAACTTGCCATGGCTGCTGTGTCTGTGTTGTCCTTGCCACACTCGAATGCTGAAGTCGAGAGAGTATTCAGACAGATGAGTGTGGTAAAAAGTGTGGTAAAAAGCAAACTTAGAAAACGGATGTCCTTGCAGACAGACCCTTAACTCCATCCTGTACATTCGATATGGACTGAAGCGGTCTGATGAGGCTTGCTATGAGAACCAGCTGCCTGATAATGTTTTGAAGCTTTTTGGCACATCAGCTGCTTACTCATTTAAGTCAGCTCCCTCAGTTGCTAAACCTGCCATAGAGAGCCTTGACCAAAATGACGATGACCCACTCTTTCTGTGAGCCAGTACAGCCTGTGTGTGTTTAGAGGGGGGTCTGGGAAAAACAAAACAATTAACCTGAATTAGGGCCAGACTAGTTACCATCATTTTCTCACATTGCCATTGACAGTTTTTTCTATTGTCTCTTTTTGGACCGTTTAGATTGTTAATGTTATGGTTAAAAATGTTTTTGTTTTTTATGGTTAAAAATGTTAATGTTTCACTGTGACTTGTTGTAGGCTCCAAAGTGGACCATAAGGTTAAAAAACAAACCAAATTAAGAAAACTAAACTAAAAAACTAAAAACTAAAATAAAAAACTAAGTAACTCCGCCAGTGTCTCTTTTGGGTGACTTTTGCCGGGCCCAAGCCCGGATAAAGGAGGAGGGTTGGAATTGTGACATTAAAAAAACCAAGAATCAACTCACTTTTTGTCTCTCCCTCGACGTTATTCCTCTCTCCTACAGGGTCAATCACAATTACATGCACATGGCAAATTATGCAAATTAGGTGATGACATCATTTAGCGACTTCTAGCAACTTTTAGGACAGCCAATAGCTACTTTCCTTACTGAGGAGTTGGCAACACTGGCCTCAGCACCACTTGGTCTCAGCACCACCTGGTCTCTGCACCACCTGGTCTCAGCACCACTACGACAAGGATAAGTAATAAAGCAGGAAGAACCAAAAACACGGACAGAGAGACACAGAGACACACAGACACAGACACGGACACAGACACGGACACAGACACGGACAAAGACACGGACAAAGACAAAGACTCGGACAAAGACTCGGACAAAGACACGGACAAAGACACGGACACAGACACGGACACAGACACGGACAAGGACAAAGACACGGACACAGACACGGACACAGACACGGACAAGGACAAAGACACGGACACAGACACGGACACAGACACGGACAAAGACACGGACAAAGACAAAGACTCGGACAAAGACTCGGACAAAGACACGGACAAAGACACGGACACAGACACGGACACAGACACGGACAAGGACAAAGACACGGACACAGACACGGACACAGACACGGACAAGGACAAAGACACGGACACAGACACGGACAAGGACAAAGACTCGGACAAAGACTCGGACAAAGACACGGACAAAGGCACGGACACAGACACGGACACAGACACGGACAAAGACACGGACAAAGACACGGACAAAGGCACGGACACAGGCACGGACACAGACACGGACACAGACACGGACACAGACACGGACAAAGACACGGACAAAGACAAAGACTCGGACAAAGACTCGGACAAAGACACGGACAAAGACACGGACACAGACACGGACACAGACACGGACAAGGACAAAGACACGGACACAGACACGGACACAGACACGGACAAGGACAAAGACACGGACACAGACACGGACAAGGACAAAGACTCGGACAAAGACTCGGACAAAGACACGGACAAAGGCACGGACACAGACACGGACACAGACACGGACAAAGACACGGACAAAGACACGGACAAAGGCACGGACACAGGCACGGACACAGACACGGACACAGACACGGACAAAGACACGGACACAGACACGGACACAGACACGGACACAGACACGGACAAAGACACGGACACAGACACGGACACAGACACGGACACAGACACGGACAAAGACACGGACAAAGACACGGACACAGACACGGACACAGACACGGACACAGACACGGACGCAGACACTGACGCAGACACTGACAAAGACACGGACAAAGACACGGACACAGACACGGACACAGACACGGACACAGACACGGACAAAGACACGGACAAAGACACGGATGCAGACACGGACGCAGACACTGACACAGACACGGACAAAGACACGGACAAAGACACGGACACAGACACGGACGCAGACACGGACGCAGACACTGACACAGACACGGACAAAGACACGGACAAAGACACGGACACAGACACGGACGCAGACACGGACACAGACACGGACACAGACACGGACAAAGACACGGATGCAGACACGGACGCAGACACTGACACAGACACGGACACAGACACGGACAAAGACACGGACACAGACACGGACAAAGACACGGACAAAGACACGGACGCAGACACGGACAAAGACACGGACACAGACACGGACACAGACACGGATGCAGACACGGATGCAGACACGGACGCAGACACGGACAAAGACACGGACACAGACACGGACAAAGACACGGACACAGACACGGACAAAGACACGGATGCAGACACGGACGCAGACACTGACACAGACACGGACACAGACACGGACAAAGACACGGACACAGACACGGACAAAGACACGGATGCAGACACGGACGCAGACACTGACACAGACACGGACAAAGACACGGACACAGACACGGACAAAGACACGGACACAGACACGGACAAAGACACGGACGCAGACACGGACAAAGACACGGACAAAGACACGGACGCAGACACTGACACAGACACGGACAAAGACACGGACGCAGACACTGACACAGACACGGACGCAGACACGGACAAAGACACGGACAAAGACACGGACGCAGACACTGACAAAGACACGGATGCAGACACGGATGCAGACACGGACGCAGACACTGACAAAGACACGGACACAGACACGGACAAAGACACGGATGCAGACACGGACAAAGACACGGACACAGACACGGACAAAGACACGGACACAGACACGGACAAAGACACGGACACAGACACGGACAAAGACACGGACACAGACACGGACAAAGACACGGACGCAGACACGGACAAAGACACGGACAAAGACACGGACGCAGACACTGACACAGACACGGACAAAGACACGGACACAGACACGGACAAAGACACGGACAAAGACACGGACACAGACACGGACACAGACACGGACAAAGACACGGACAAAGACACGGACACAGACACGGACAAAGACACGGACAAAGACACGGACACAGACACGGACACAGACACGGACAAAGACACGGACGCAGACACGGACGCAGACACTGACACAGACACGGACAAAGACACGGACACAGACACGGACAAAGACACGGACACAGACACGGACAAAGACACGGACGCAGACACGGACAAAGACACGGACAAAGACACGGACGCAGACACTGACACAGACACGGACAAAGACACGGACACAGACACGGACAAAGACACGGACAAAGACACGGACACAGACACGGACACAGACACGGACAAAGACACGGACACAGACACGGACAAAGACACGGATGCAGACACGGACAAAGACACGGACACAGACACGGACAAAGACACGGATGCAGACACGGACGCAGACACTGACACAGACACGGACAAAGACACGGACACAGACACGGACAAAGACACGGACACAGACACGGACAAAGACACGGACGCAGACACGGACAAAGACACGGACAAAGACACGGACGCAGACACTGACACAGACACGGACAAAGACACGGACACAGACACGGACAAAGACACGGACGCAGACACTGACACAGACACGGACGCAGACACGGACAAAGACACGGACAAAGACACGGATGCAGACACGGACGCAGACAAGGACACAGACACGGACACAGACACGGACACAGACACGGACACAGACACGGACACAGACACGGACACAGACACGGACAAAGACACGGACAAAGACACGGATGCAGACACGGACGCAGACACGGACACAGACACGGACACAGACACGGACACAGACATGGACACAGACACGGACAAAGACACGGACAAAGACACGGATGCAGACACGGACACAGACACGGACAAAGACACGGACACAGACACGGACGCAGACACGGACAAAGACACGGACGCAGACACTGACACAGACACGGACAAAGACACGGACAAAGACACGGACGCAGACACGGATGCAGACACGGACACAGACACGGACAAAGACACGGACGCAGACACTGACACAGACACGGACACAGACACGGACAAAGACACGGACACAGACACGGACACAGACACGGACGCAGACACGGACAAAGACACGGACGCAGACACTGACGCAGACACGGACGCAGACACGGACACAGACACGGACACAGACACGGACACAGACACGGACAAAGACACGGACACAGACACGGACAAAGACACGGACAAAGGCACGGACACAGACACGGACAAAGACACGGACACAGACACGGACACAGACACGGACACAGACACGGACAAAGACACGGACAAAGACACGGACAAAGACACGGACACAGACACGGACACGGACACAGACACGGACACAGACACGGACACAGACACGGACGCAGACACGGACAAAGACACGGACAAAGACACGGACAAAGACACGGACACAGACACGGACGCAGACACGGACAAAGACACGGACAAAGACACGGACACGGACACAGACACGGACACAGACACGGACACAGACACGGACGCAGACACGGACAAAGACACGGACAAAGACACGGACACAGACACGGACAAAGACACGGACAAAGACACGGACGCAGACACGGACAAAGACACGGACACAGACACGGACACAGACACGGACAAAGACACGGACACAGACACGGACACAGACACGGACACAGACACGGACACAGACACGGACACAGACACGGACAAAGACACGGACAAAGACACGGACCCAGACACGGACACAGACACGGACACAGACACGGACACAGACACGGACACAGACACGGACGCAGACACGGACAAAGACACGGACAAAGACACGGACAAAGACACGGGTGCAGACACGGACACAGACACGGACACAGACACGGACAAAGACACGGACACAGACACGGACACAGACACGGACACAGACACGGACAAAGACACGGACACAGACACGGACAAAGACACGGACAAAGACACGGATGCAGACACGGACACAGACACGGACAAAGACACGGACAAAGACACGGACACAGACACGGACACAGACACGGACAAAGACACGGACACAGACACGGACAAAGACACGGACACAGACACGGACACAGACACGGACACAGACACGGACACAGACACGGATGCAGACACGGACGCAGACACTGACACAGACACGGACACAGACACGGACACAGACACGGACACAGACACGGACACAGACACGGACAAAGACACGGACGCAGACACGGACAAAGACACGGACAAAGACACGGACGCAGACACTGACACGGACACAGACACGGACAAAGACACGGATGCAGACACGGACGCAGACACTGACACAGACACGGACAAAGACACGGATGCAGACACGGACAAAGACACGGACACAGACACGGACAAAGACACGGACGCAGACACGGACAAAGACACGGACAAAGACACGGACGCAGACACTGACACAGACACGGACAAAGACACGGACGCAGACACTGACACAGACACGGACGCAGACACGGACAAAGACACGGACAAAGACACGGACGCAGACACTGACACAGACACGGACGCAGACACGGACAAAGACACGGACAAAGACACGGACGCAGACACTGACACAGACACGGACGCAGACACGGATGCAGACACGGACGCAGACACGGACAAAGACACGGACACAGACACGGACAAAGACACGGATGCAGACACGGACAAAGACACGGACACAGACACGGACAAAGACACGGATGCAGACACGGACGCAGACACTGACACAGACACGGACAAAGACACGGACACAGACACGGACAAAGACACGGACACAGACACGGACAAAGACACGGACGCAGACACGGACAAAGACACGGACAAAGACACGGACGCAGACACTGACACAGACACGGACAAAGACACGGACACAGACACGGACAAAGACACGGACAAAGACACGGACACAGACACGGACACAGACACGGACAAAGACACGGACACAGACACGGACAAAGACGCGGATGCAGACACGGACAAAGACACGGACACAGACACGGACAAAGACACGGATGCAGACACGGACGCAGACACTGACACAGACACGGACAAAGACACGGACACAGACACGGACAAAGACACGGACACAGACACGGACAAAGACACGGACGAGACACGGACAAAGACACGGACAAAGACTCGGACGCAGACTCTGACACAGACACGGACAAAGACACGGACACAGACACGGACAAAGACACGGACGCAGACACTGACACAGACACGGACGCAGACACGGACAAAGACACGGACAAAGACACGGATGCAGACACGGACGCAGACAAGGACACAGACACGGACACAGACACGGACACAGACACGGACACAGACACGGACACAGACACGGACACAGACACGGACAAAGACACGGACAAAGACACGGATGCAGACACGGACGCAGACACGGACACAGACACGGACACAGACACGGACACAGACATGGACACAGACACGGACAAAGACACGGACAAAGACACGGATGCAGACACGGACACAGACACGGACAAAGACACGGACACAGACACGGACGCAGACACGGACAAAGACACGGACGCAGACACTGACACAGACACGGACAAAGACACGGACAAAGACACGGACACAGACACGGATGCAGACACGGACACAGACACGGACAAAGACACGGACGCAGACACTGACACAGACACGGACACAGACACGGACAAAGACACGGACACAGACACGGACACAGACACGGACGCAGACACGGACAAAGACACGGACGCAGACACTGACGCAGACACGGACGCAGACACGGACACAGACACGGACACAGACACGGACACAGACACGGACAAAGACACGGACACAGACACGGACAAAGACACGGACAAAGTCACGGACACAGACACGGACAAAGACACGGACACAGACACGGACACAGACACGGACACAGACACGGACAAAGACACGGACAAAGACACGGACAAAGACACGGACACAGACACGGACACGGACACAGACACGGACACAGACACGGACACAGACACGGACGCAGACACGGACAAAGACACGGACAAAGACACGGACAAAGACACGGACACAGACACGGACGCAGACACGGACAAAGACACGGACAAAGACACGGACACGGACACAGACACGGACACAGACACGGACACAGACACGGACGCAGACACGGACAAAGACACGGACAAAGACACGGACACAGACACGGACAAAGACACGGACAAAGACACGGACGCAGACACGGACAAAGACACGGACACAGACACGGACACAGACACGGACAAAGACACGGACACAGACACGGACACAGACACGGACACAGACACGGACACAGACACGGACACAGACACGGACAAAGACACGGACAAAGACACGGACGCAGACACGGACACAGACACGGACACAGACACGGACACAGACACGGACACAGACACGGACGCAGACACGGACAAAGACACGGACAAAGACACGGACAAAGACACGGGTGCAGACACGGACACAGACACGGACACAGACACGGACAAAGACACGGACACAGACACGGACACAGACACGGACACAGACACGGACAAAGACACGGACAAAGACACGGACGCAGACACGGACACAGACACGGACACAGACACGGACACAGACACGGACACAGACACGGACGCAGACACGGACAAAGACACGGACAAAGACACGGACAAAGACACGGGTGCAGACACGGACACAGACACGGACACAGACACGGACAAAGACACGGACACAGACACGGACACAGACACGGACACAGACACGGACAAAGACACGGACACAGACACGGACAAAGACACGGACAAAGACACGGATGCAGACACGGACACAGACACGGACAAAGACACGGACAAAGACACGGACACAGACACGGACACAGACACGGACAAAGACACGGACACAGACACGGACAAAGACACGGACACAGACACGGACACAGACACGGACACAGACACGGACACAGACACGGATGCAGACACGGACGCAGACACTGACACAGACACGGACACAGACACGGACACAGACACGGACACAGACACGGACACAGACACGGACAAAGACACGGACGCAGACACGGACAAAGACACGGACAAAGACACGGACGCAGACACTGACACGGACACAGACACGGACAAAGACACGGATGCAGACACGGACGCAGACACTGACACAGACACGGACAAAGACACGGATGCAGACACGGACAAAGACACGGACACAGACACGGACAAAGACACGGACGCAGACACGGACAAAGACACGGACAAAGGCACGGACACAGACACGGACAAAGACACGGACACAGACACGGACACAGACACGGACACAGACACGGACAAAGACACGGACAAAGACACGGACAAAGACACGGACACAGACACGGACACGGACACAGACACGGACACAGACACGGACACAGACACGGACGCAGACACGGACAAAGACACGGACAAAGACACGGACAAAGACACGGACACAGACACGGACGCAGACACGGACAAAGACACGGACAAAGACACGGACACGGACACAGACACGGACACAGACACGGACACAGACACGGACGCAGACACGGACAAAGACACGGACAAAGACACGGACACAGACACGGACAAAGACACGGACAAAGACACGGACGCAGACACGGACAAAGACACGGACACAGACACGGACACAGACACGGACAAAGACACGGACACAGACACGGACACAGACACGGACACAGACACGGACACAGACACGGACACAGACACGGACAAAGACACGGACAAAGACACGGACGCAGACACGGACACAGACACGGACACAGACACGGACACAGACACGGACACAGACACGGACGCAGACACGGACAAAGACACGGACAAAGACACGGACAAAGACACGGGTGCAGACACGGACACAGACACGGACACAGACACGGACAAAGACACGGACACAGACACGGACACAGACACGGACACAGACACGGACAAAGACACGGACAAAGACACGGACGCAGACACGGACACAGACACGGACACAGACACGGACACAGACACGGACACAGACACGGACGCAGACACGGACAAAGACACGGACAAAGACACGGACAAAGACACGGGTGCAGACACGGACAAAGACACGGACAAAGACACGGACACAGACACGGACACAGACACGGACAAAGACACGGACACAGACACGGACACAGACACGGACACAGACACGGACACAGACACGGACACAGACACGGACACAGACACGGACAAAGACACGGACAAAGACACGGACGCAGACACGGACGCAGACACGGACACAGACATGGACACAGACATGGACACAGACACGGACAAAGACACGGACAAAGACACGGATGCAGACACGGACACAGACACGGACAAAGACACGGACACAGACACGGACGCAGACACGGACAAAGACACGGACGCAGACACTGACACAGACACGGACAAAGACACGGACAAAGACACGGACACAGACACGGATGCAGACACGGACACAGACACGGACAAAGACACGGACGCAGACACTGACACAGACACGGACACAGACACGGACAAAGACACGGACACAGACACGGACACAGACACGGACGCAGACACGGACAAAGACACGGACGCAGACACTGACGCAGACACGGACGCAGACACGGACACAGACACGGACACAGACACGGACACAGACACGGACAAAGACACGGACACAGACACGGACAAAGACACGGACAAAGGCACGGACACAGACACGGACACAGACACGGACAAAGACACGGACACAGACACGGACACAGACACGGACACAGACACGGACAAAGACACGGACAAAGACACGGACAAAGACACGGACACAGACACGGACACGGACACAGACACGGACACAGACACGGACACAGACACGGACGCAGACACGGACAAAGACACGGACAAAGACACGGACAAAGGCACGGACACAGGCACGGACACAGACACGGACACAGACACGGACAAAGACACGGACACAGACACGGACACAGACACGGACACAGACACGGGCAAAGACACGGACACAGACACGGACACAGACACGGACACAGACACGGACAAAGACACGGACAAAGACACGGACACAGACACGGACACAGACACGGACACAGACACGGACGCAGACACTGACGCAGACACTGACAAAGACACGGACAAAGACACGGACACAGACACGGACACAGACACGGACACAGACACGGACAAAGACACGGACAAAGACACGGATGCAGACACGGACGCAGACACTGACACAGACACGGACAAAGACACGGACAAAGACACGGACACAGACACGGACGCAGACACGGACGCAGACACTGACACAGACACGGACACAGACACGGACAAAGACACGGACACATACACGGACAAAGACACGGACAAAGACACGGACGCAGACACGGACAAAGACACGGACACAGACACGGACAAAGACACGGATGCAGACACGGACGCAGACACTGACACAGACACGGACACAGACACGGACAAAGACACGGACACAGACACGGACAAAGACACGGATGCAGACACGGACGCAGACACTGACACAGACACGGACAAAGACACGGACACAGACACGGACAAAGACACGGACACAGACACGGACAAAGACACGGACACAGACACGGACAAAGACACGGACAAAGACACGGACGCAGACACTGACACAGACACGGACAAAGACACGGACAAAGACACGGACACAGACACGGACACAGACACGGACGCAGACACGGACAAAGACACGGACAAAGACACGGACAAAGACACGGGTGCAGACACGGACACAGACACGGACGCAGACAAGGACACAGACACGGACACAGACACGGACACAGACACGGACGCAGACACGGACAAAGACACGGACAAAGACACGGACAAAGACACGGGTGCAGACACGGACACAGACACGGACACAGACACGGACAAAGACACGGACACAGACACGGACACAGACACGGACACAGACACGGACAAAGACACGGACACAGACACGGACAAAGACACGGACAAAGACACGGATGCAGACACGGACACAGACACGGACAAAGACACGGACAAAGACACGGACACAGACACGGACACAGACACGGACAAAGACACGGACACAGACACGGACAAAGACACGGACAAAGACACGGACACAGACACGGACACAGACACGGACAAAGACACGGACACAGACACGGACACAGACACGGACACAGACACGGACACAGACACGGACACAGACACGGACACAGACACGGACAAAGACACGGACAAAGACACGGATGCAGACACGGACGCAGACACGGACACAGACACGGACACAGACACGGACACAGACACGGACAAAGACACGGACAAAGACACGGACGAGACACGGACACAGACACGGACAAAGACACGGACACAGACACGGACGCAGACACGGACAAAGACACGGACGCAGACACTGACACAGACACGGACAAAGACACGGACAAAGACACGGACACAGACACGGATGCAGACACGGACACAGACACGGACAAAGACACGGACGCAGACACTGACACAGACACGGACACAGACACGGACAAAGACACGGACACAGACACGGACACAGACACGGACGCAGACACGGACAAAGACACGGACGCAGACACTGACGCAGACACGGACGCAGACACGGACACAGACACGGACACAGACACGGACACAGACACGGACAAAGACACGGACACAGACACGGACAAAGACACGGACAAAGGCACGGACACAGACACGGACACAGACACGGACAAAGACACGGACACAGACACGGACACAGACACGGACACAGACACGGACAAAGACACGGACAAAGACACGGACAAAGACACGGACACAGACACGGACACGGACACGGACACAGACACGGACACAGACACGGACGCAGACACGGACAAAGACACGGACAAAGACACGGACAAAGACACGGACACAGACACGGACGCAGACACTGACACAGACACGGACACAGACACGGACACGGACACAGACACGGACAAAGACACGGACAAAGACACGGACAAAGACACGGATGCAGACACGGACGCAGACACTGACACAGACACGGACAAAGACACGGACAAAGACACGGACACAGACACGGACACAGACACGGACAAAGACACGGACACAGACACGGACGCAGACACGGACACCGACACGGACACAGACACGGACGCAGACTCGGACAAAGACACGGACAAGGACACGGACAAAGACACGGACACAGGCAAGAACATGGACAAAGACACGGACAAAGACACGGACAAAGACACGGACACAGACACGGACACAGACACAGGCACGGGCAAGGACAAGGACAATGACAAGGACACAGACAAGAACATGGACAAAGACACGGACAAAGACACAGACACGGACAAAGACACGAACAAAGACACGGACACAGACACGGACACAGACACGGACACAGACACGGACACAGACACGGACACAGACACGGACAAAGACACGGACACAGACACGGACACAGACACGGACACAGACACGGACACAGACACGGACACGGACACGGACAAAGACACGGACACAGACGTTGACACAGACACAGGCACGGGCAAGGACATGGACACGGACACAACGGAGGAGTAGTACCACTGCACCTGCACCACATACCCTTCACCGTCGTCACAGTCGAGGTTAACTCCAAGGACACAACGGAGGAGCAGTACCACTGCACCTGCACCACATACCCTTCACCGTCGAGGTTAACTCCAAGGACACAACGGAGGAGTAGTACCACTGCACCTGCACCACATACCCTTCACCATCGTCACAGTCAAGGTTAACTCCAAGGACACAACGGAGGAGTAGTACCACTGCACCTGCACCACATACCCTTCACCGTCGTCACAGTTGAGGTTAACTCCAAGGACACAACGGAGGAGTAGTACCACTGCACCTGCACCACATACCCTTCACCGTCGTCACAGTTGAGGTTAACTCCAAGGACACAACGGAGGAGTAGTACCACTGCACCTGCACCACATACCCTTCACCGTCGTCACAGTCGAGGTTAACTCCAAGGACACAACGGAGGAGCAGCACCACTGCACCTGCACCACATACCCTTCGCCGTCGTCACAGTCGAGGTTAACTCCAAGGACACAACGGAGGAGTAGTACCACTGCCCCTGCATGACATACCCTTCACCGTTGTCACAGTCGAGGTTAACTCCAAGGACACAACAGAGGAGTAGTACCACTGCACCTGCACCACATACCCTTCACCGTCGAGGTTAACTCCAAGGACACAACGGAGGAGTAGTACCACTGCACCTGCACCACATACCCTTCACCATCGTCACAGTCGAGGTTAACTCCAAGGACACAACGGAGGAGTAGTACCACTGCACCTGCACCACATACCCTTCACCGTCGTCACAGTCAAGGTTAACTTCAAGGACACAACGGAGGAGCAGCACCACTGCACCTGCACCACATAGCCTTCACCATCGTCACAGTCGAGGTTAACTCCAAGGACACAACGGAGGAGCAGTACCACTGCACCTGCACCACATACCCTTCACCGTCGAGGTTAACTCCAAGGACACAACGGAGGAGTAGTACCACTGCACCTGCACCACATACCCTTCACCATCGTCACAGTCAAGGTTAACTCCAAGGACACAACGGAGGAGTAGTACCACTGCACCTGCACCACATACCCTTCACCATCGTCACAGTCGAGGTTAACTCCAAGGACACAACGGAGGAGTAGTACCACTGCACCTGCACCACATACCCTTCACCATCATCACAGTCAAGGTTAACTCCAAGGACACAACGGAGGAGTAGTACCACTGCACCTGCACCACATACCCTTCACCATCGTCACAGTCGAGGTTAACTCCAAGGACACAACGGAGGAGTAGTACCACTGCACCTGCACCACATACCCTTCACCATCATCACAGTCGAGGTTAACTCCAAGGACACAACGGAGGAGTAGTACCACTGCACCTGCACCACATACCCTTCACCATCGTCACAGTCAAGGTTAACTCCAAGGACACAACGGAGGAGTAGTACCACTGCACCTGCACCACATACCCTTCACCGTTGTCACAGTCAAGGTTAACTCCAAGGACACAACGGAGGAGCAGCACCACTGCACCTGCACCACATACCCTTCACCATCGTCACAGTCGAGGTTAACTCCAAGGACACAACGGAGGAGCAGCACCACTGCACCTGCACCACATACCCTTCAGCGTCGTCATAGTCGAGGTTAACTCCAAGGACACAACGGAGGAGCAGCACCACTGCACCTGCACCACATACCCTTCACCGTCGTCACAGTCAAGGTTAACTCCAAGGACACAACTTTTTCCCGTGTACCTTTTTGGACCTTTTCTCTACTTTTTTCTCCACCTCCACCTGTTTTTGTAGAGGGTATTGGTAACATGAAGAAATGAGCAACAAAGGTTTATTTCAAACCTACGGACACTCATGCCCTCTTACACAAATCTAGCTTTCATCCAAAACACATACAGAGGATTGATAAAGTCACAGCTTATCAGATTTCACAGAATTTGTACATAGGAGAAACATGTGAAGGAGGGTATAGGAATAATTTTTAAGGTTCTTAGGCCCAGAGGTTATTCCAAACTTTTCCTCTGCACCATAAGAGCTGAGGTGAACACTATGTTTGGAACTGAACTTATATTTGTCCCACCTCCCACACATGCGGTGATCTCACCCAGCATAACTCGTGTATCCAGAGATGCAACCTCTCTTATCGTCACTCAATGCTGAGGTTTACCTCCAATGTACCCGCACCCTACCATACCCCTGTCTGTACATTATGCCCTGAATCAATCCTACCACACCCAGAAATCTGTCCCCAATGTACTAGACAACCAGTTTTGATAGCCTTTAGCCGTACCCTCATCCTACTCCTCCTCTGTTCCTCGGGTGATGTGGAGGTAAACCCAGGCCCTGTGTCCCCCCTTGCGCTCTCATTTGTTAACATCTGTAACCGCAAAAGCCTTGGTTTCATGCATGTTAACTTCTACGATTTAGGGGGCGCTATTTTAAATTTTGGATAAATGTCACGTTTTTCAAAATCGAACCCAGAAGCAGACCAGGACAAGGAGAGTAGGAACAAGGTGAGTATTTATTTACAAGTGAATATGAATGGGTAGATATATCCAGGTGGCGTAGCGGGCAGTGGTGGTGAGTTGATGGGAGTAAATAGGTGGATCCAATGGGGTAGCGGAATTCTCCGACGACCAGGCGGGAATGGGGTAAATGATCCGGGTGAGTAACTGAAGACAGAACAAACGGAGGTAAGTTTAAGGCAAGCAATACGTAAAAAACAACAAAACAAATTCTATCTAACTTGAGGCTGATACTATGGCACGACATACTGTTCATGGCTAACGATCCGGCAGGGAATGGATGTCAGGTCCGGGCTTATGAAGAGGAGAGATGATGATCAGGACCAGGTGTGCAGATAGCTGATGGGATACAGGTGTGGGTAATCAGAACTCCCAACTGGCTACATTGCCCGGCAACCAGACAGGGTGCGTTCCAGGACGCCGGAAAAAACACTCCAGGACAGAACACAGGCAAAAAACAGACTCAGGAAACGGGATTCGTGACAATAAAAAAACGTTCCTGTTTTAAACAAGATATTTTGTCACGGAAAGATGCTCGATTATGTATATAATTGACAGCTTTGGAAAGAAAACACTCTGACGTTTCCAAAACTGCAAAGATATTGTCTGTAAGTGCCACAGAACTAATGCTACAGGCGAAACCAAGATGAAATTTCATACAGGAAATGCCCCAGATTTTGAATGCGCTGTGTTCCAATGTCTCCTTATATGGCTGTGAATGCGCCAGGAATGAGCCTACACTTTCTGTAATTTCCCCAAGGTGTCTGCAGCATTGTGACGTATTTGTAGGCACATCATTGGAAGATTGACCATAAGAGACTACATTTACCAGGTGTCCTCTTGGTGTCCTCTGTTGAAATTATTGCACAATCTCCAGCTGCGTCCACTTTTCCATTTGGTTCAGAGGAGAAAGGCAACTGCCACGAATGATTTATCATCGAATCGATATGTGAAAAACACCTTGAGGATTGATTCTAAACAACGTTTGCCATGTTTGTGTCAATATTATGGAGTTCATTTGGAAAAAAGTTTGGCGTTGTAATGACTGAATTTTTTTTTTTTCTTAGCCAAACGTGATGAACAAAACGGAGCGATTTCTCCTACACAAATAATCTTTTTGGAAAAACTAAACATTTGCTATCTAACTGAGAGTCTCCTCATTAAAAACATCCGAAGTTCTTCAAAGGTAAATGATTTTATTTGAATGCTTTTCTTGTTTTTGTGAAAATGTTGCCTGCTGAATGCTAGGCTTAATGCTATGCTAGCTATCAATACTCTTACACAATGCTTGTGGAGCTATGGTTGAAAAGCATATTTTTGAAAATATGAGATGACAGTGTTGTTAACAAAAGGCTAAGCTTGTGAGCCAATATATTTATTTCATTTCATTTGCGATTTTCATGAATAGTTAACGTTGCATTATGGTAATGAGCTTGAGGCTATGATTACGCTCCCGGATACGGGATTGCTCGATGCTAGAGGTTAACATCAGAAGCCTCCTTCCTAAGTTTGTTTTACTCACTGCATTAGCAGACTCCGGCAACCCTGATGTCCTTGCGATGTCTCCGCCACCAAAAATTTGGAGATTTCCATCCCCAACTACAACATTTTCCGTAAAGATAGAACTGACAAAGGGGGAGGTGTTAGGCTGCAAAGTTCTGTCATATTTTCTATGTCTGTCCCAAACAGTTTGGGATTCTAATTTGAAAAATGATTCTCTCCAGAAATAAGTCTCTCACTGTTGCCGCCCGTCAGCTCCCAGCTGTGCCCGGTACACCATATGTGAATTGATTGCCCCCCATCTATCTTCAGAGTTCAGAATGCTTAACACCCCAGCAGTCCTACAATCTAAGCTGTCCTGCCTTTCTAAAGTCTTTGAAAGCCAAGTTAATAAACAGATCACTGACCATTTTGAATCCCACCGTACCTTCTCCGCTGTGAAATCCAGTTTCCGAGCTGGTCAGGGGTGCACCTCAACCACGCTCAAGATACTAAACGATATCATAACCACCATCGATAAAAGACAATACTGTGTAGCCGTCTTCATCGACCTGGCCAAGGCTTTCGACTCTGTCAATCACCATATTCTTATCGGCATTCTTATCGGCAGATTCTCAGATTCTCCAATCGGGGGCCTGTTGTCCGGACCTCTGGCAGTCTCTATGGGGGTACCACAGGCTTAAATTCTCGGGCCGACTCTCGGGCCGACTCTTTCCTCTGTATATATAAACGATGTCGCTCTTGCTGCGGGTGATTCCCTGATCCACCTCTACGCAGACGACACCATTCTGTATACATCTGGCCCTTCTTGGGACACTGTATTACCAAACCTCAAAATGAGCTTCAATGCCATACAACTCTCCTTCCGTGGCCTCCAACTGCTCTTACACGCTCGCAAAAATAAATGGATGCTCTTCAACCGTTCACTGCCCGCACCCGCCCGCCCGACATGCATCTCTACTGTGGACGGTTCTGACTTAGAATATGTGGACAACTATAAATACCTAGGTGTCTGGTTAGACTGTAAACTCTCTTTCCAGACTCATATTAAACATCTCCAATCCCAAATTAAATATAGAATTGGCTTCCTATTTTGCAACAAAGCCTCCTTCACTCACGCCGCCAAACATACCCTCGTAAAACTGACTATCCTATTCATCCTCGACTTCAGCGATGTTATTTACAAAATAGCCTCCAACACTCTACTCAGCAAACTGGATGCAGTCTATCACAGTGCCATCCGTTTTGTCACCAACGCCCCATGTACTACCCACCATTGCGACCTGTATGCTCTTGTCGGCTGGCCCTCGCTACATATTCATCGCCAGACCCAGTGGCTCCAGGTCTTCTGTAAGTTTTTGCCAGGTAAAGCTCCACCTTATCTCAGCTCACTTGTCACGATAACAACACCCACCCGTAGCACGCTCTCCAGCAGGTATATCTCACTGGTCATCCCCAAAGCCAAAACCTCATTTAGCCGCCTTTCCTTCCAGTTCTCTGCTGCCAATGACTGGAACGAATTGCAAGAATCACTGAAGTTAGAGATTTATATTTCCCTCACTAACTTTAAACATCAACTATCTGAGCAGCTGACCGATCGCTGCAGCTGTACATAGCCCATCTGTAAATAGCCCATCCCAATCTACCTGCCTCATTCCAATATTGTTTTTTTAAATGTACTTTTCTGCTCCTTTGCAGACCAGTATTTATACTTGCACATCATCATCTGCACATGTATCACTCCAGTGTTAACCTGCTAAATTGTAATTACTTTGCTACTAAGGCCTATTCATTGCCTTACCTCCTCTTTCTTTTTGTTTCTATTGTGTTATTGACTGTACACTTGTTTATTCCACGTGTAACTCTGTGTTGTTGTCTGTGTCACACTGCTTTGCTTTATCTTGGCCAGGTCACAGTTGTAAATGAGAACTTGTTCTCAACTAGCCTACCTGGTTAAATAAAGGGTTAGGGTTATACATATAAATACCTGGTTAAATAAAGGTGAAATAAAAATAAATTAAATAAATATATGAGTGACCAGAAATGATGTCAGTGTTATTCCCTTTTGTCACCACATACTAGTATGAAGTCTGAAGTTAACTGAAGGTAACTAGTGAAGGATAATTTCCTACAGACAAAGGAGGATGAGGAAATTTTCCAACAATTCTGAGTAATTTCAGCATATCGGCGAAACAAACATTTGATAGATATGCTGGTACACTCTGGATATAAGGATAAACCAGTGCGAAGTGGATCACACTTTAGACAAGAAAAATATATTCATAAACTGTCAGGTTCAGAGGCTCCGGTATGGGAGGCTCCGGTATGGGAGGCTCCGGTATGGGAGGCTCCGGTATGGGAGGGTCCGGTATGGGAGGTTCCAGTATGAGAGGCTCCAGTATGGGAGGCTCCAGTATGGGAGGCTCCGGTATGGGAGGCTCCGGTATGGGAGGGTCCGGTATGGGAGGCTCCGGTATGGGAGGCTCCGGTATGGGAGGTTCCAGTATGGGAGGCTCCAGTATGGGAGGTTCCAGTATGGGAGGCTCCAGTATGGGAGGTTCCAGTATGGGAGGTTCCAGTATGGGAGGTTCCAGTATGGGAGGTTCCAGTATGGGAGGTTCCAGTATGGGAGGCTCCGGTATGGGAGGCTCCGGTATGGGAGGCTCCGGTATGGGAGGCTCCGGTATGGGAGGCTCCGGTATGGGAGGGTCCGGTATGGGAGGTTCCAGTATGAGAGGCTCCAGTATGGGAGGCTCCAGTATGGGAGGCTCCGGTATGGGAGGCTCCGGTATGGGAGGGTCCGGTATGGGAGGCTCCGGTATGGGAGGCTCCGGTATGGGAGGTTCCAGTATGGGAGGCTCCAGTATGGGAGGTTCCAGTATGGGAGGCTCCAGTATGGGAGGCTCCAGTATGGGAGGTTCCAGTATGGGAGGTTCCAGTATGGGAGGTTCCAGTATGGGAGGCTCCAGTATGGGAGGCTCCAGTATGGGAGGTTCCAGTATGGGAGGCTCCAGTATGGGAGGCTCCAGAATGGGAGGCTCCAGTATGGGAGGTTCCAGTATGGGAGGCTCCAGTATGGGAGGTTCCAGTATGGGAGGCTCCAGTATGGGAGGTTCCAGTATGGGAGGCTCCAGTATGGGAGTTTCCAGTATGGGAGGTTTTTCAACTGAAGACCACCAACATTGTATAATATATTGAATGTCGACAATATAGAAAACTGCATATTGGAGAAACCAAGAACTCTTTGGAAGCCAGACTCAAACATCTATATCATATAATAGTGGTTAAAACCACAACATACACCCACTATAGATCTCATCCAGTAGCTCAGTTAAGAATAGCAGGGTTGGAATCTAACCAGGGGTGGTCGCTAACACATAGACAGTCTAAGGACCGATTTTGTTTTTGTAGATTTGTCGAATTGAGCCTGAATGAAAAGCATGAGAGAAAGGCTATTTAGAAGCCTCTGTCTCCATCTACTGGACAATTTGGAGAAGACAGGTGAAATGGAAGTTGTTTTGTTTTTACCAGCCCTGACACTCACCTGAAACCACACACCAGCATTCAGGGGTTACAAAGCCATATCCAACCCTAACCCAGGGGATACAAAGCCATGTCTAACCCAAACCCTAACCCAGAGGATACAAAGCCATGTCTAACCCAAACCCAGGGGATACAAAGCCATGTCTAACCCAAACCCTAACCCAGAGGATACAAAGCCATATCCAACCCTAACCCAGGGGATACAAAGCCATGTCTAACCCTGACACAGGGGATACAAAGCCATGTCTAACCCTGACCCAGGGGATACAAAGCCATGTCTAACCCTAACCCAGGGGATACAAAGCCATGTCTAACCCTGACACAGGGGATACAAAGCCATGTCTAACCCTAACCCTAACCCAGAGGATACAAAGCCATGTCTAACCCTAACCCAGAGGATACAAAGCCATATCTAACCCTAACCCTAACCCAGAGGATACAAAGCCATGTCTAACCCTAACCCAGAGGATACAAAGCCATATCTAACCCTAACCCAGGGGATACAAAGCCATGTCTAACCCTAACCCAGGGGTTACAAAGCCATGTCTAACCCTAACCCTAACCCAGAGGATACAAAGCCATGTCTAACTCTAACCCAGGGGATACAAAGCCATGTCTAACCCTAACCCAGGGGATACAAAGCCATGTCTAACCCTAACCCAGAGGATACAAAGCCATGTCTAACCCTAACCCAGGGGATACAAAGCCATGTCTAACCCTAACCCTAACCCAGGGGTTACAAAGCCATATCCAACCCTAACCCAGGGGATACAAAGCCATGTCAAACCCTAACCCAGGGGATACAAAGCCATGTCTAACCCTAACCCTAACCCAGAGGATACAAAGCCAAGTCTAACTCTAACCCAGGGGATACAAAGCCATGTCTAACCCTGACACAGGGGATACAAAGCCATGTCTAACCCTAACCCAGGGGATACAAAGCCATGTCTAACCCTAACCCAGGGGATACAAAGCCATGTCTAACCCTGACACAGGGGATACAAAGCCATGTCTAACCCTAACCCAGAGGATACAAAGCCATGTCTAACCCTAACCCAGAGGATACAAGGCCATATCTAACCCTAACCCTAACCCAGAGGATACAAAGCCATGTCTAACCCTAACCCAGAGGATACAGAGCCATATCTAACCCTAACCCAGGGGATACAAAGCCATGTCTAACCCTAACCCAGGGGTTACAAAGCCATGTCTAACCCTAACCCTAACCCAGAGGATACAAAGCCATGTCTAACTCTAACCCAGGGGATACAAAGCCATGTCTAACCCTAACCCAGGGGATACAAAGCCATGTCTAACCCTAACCCAGAGGATACAAAGCCATGTCTAACCCTAACCCAGGGGATACAAAGCCATGTCTAACAATAACCCTAACCCAGGGGTTACAAAGCCATATCCAACCCTAACCCAGGGGATACAAAGCCATGTCTAACCCTAACCCAGGGGATACAAAGCCATGTCTAACCCTAACCCTAACCCAGAGGATACAAAGCCATGTCTAACTCTAACCCAGGGGATACAAAGCCATGTCTAACTCTAACCCAGAGGATACAAAGCCATGTCTAACCCTAACCCTAACCCAGAGGATACAAAGCCATATCTAACCCTAACCCAGGGGATACAAAGCCATGTCTAACCCTAACCCTAACCCAGAGGATACAAAGCCATATCTAACCCTAACCCAGGGGAAACAAAGCCATGTCTAACCCTAACCCTAACCCAGAGGATACAAAGCCATATTCAACCCTAACCCAGAGGATACAAAGCCATGTCTAACCCTACCCCTAACCCAGAGGATACAAAGCCATATCTAACCCTGACCCAGAGGATACAAAGCCATGTCTAACACTAACCCTAACCCAGAGGATACAAAGCCATGTCTAACCCTAACCCTAACCCAGAGGATACAAAGCCATGTCTAACCCTGACCCAGGGGATACAAAGCCATGTCTAACCCAAACCCTAACCCAGAGGATACAAAGCCATGTCTAACCCTGACCCAGAGGATACAAAGCCATGTCTAACACTAACCCTAACCCAGAGCATACAAAGCCATGTCTAACACTAACCCAGGGGATACAAAGCCATGTCTAACCATGACACAGGGGATACAAAGCTATATCTAACACTAACACAGGGGATACAAAGCCATGTCTAACCCTAACCCAGGGGATACAAAGCCATATCTAACCCTAACCCTAAACCAGAGAATACAAAGCCATGTCTAACCCTAACCCAGGGAATACAAAGCCATATCTAACCATAACCCAGGGGATACAAAGCCATATCTAACCCTAACCCTAAACCAGAGGATACAAAGCCATGTCTAACCCTAACCCAGGGGATACAAAGCCATGTCTAACACTAACCCTAACCCAGAGCATACAAAGCCATGTCTAACACTAACCCAGGGGATACAAAGCCATGTCTAACCATGACACAGGGGATACAAAGCTATATCTAACACTAACACAGGGGATACAAAGCCATGTCTAACCCTAACCCAGGGGATACAAAGCCATATCTAACCCTAACCCTAAACCAGAGAATACAAAGCCATGTCTAACCCTAACCCAGGGAATACAAAGCCATATCTAACCCTAACCCAGGGGATACAAAGCCATATCTAACCCTAACCCTAAACCAGAGGATACAAAGCCATGTCTAACCCTAACCCAGGGGATACAAAGTCATGTCTAACCCTAACCCAGGGGATACAAAGCCATGTCTAACCCTAACCCAGGGGATACAAAGCCATGTCTAACTCTAACCCAGGGGATTCAAAGCCATGTCTAACCCAAACCCAGGGGTACAAAGTCATGTCTAACCCTAACCCAGAGGATACAAAGCCATATCTAACTCTAACCCAGAGGATACAAAGCCATATCTAACCCGAAACCAGAGGATACAAAGCCATGTCTAACCTAACCCAGGGGATACACAAAAATATCTATCCCTAACCCAGGGGATAAAAAGCCATGTCTAACCGTGACCCAGGGGTTACAAATTCATATCTAACTCTAACCCAGGGGATACAAAGCCATATCTAACCCTAACCCACGGGATACAAATTCATATCTAACCCTAACCCAGGGGATACAAAGCCATGTCTAACCCTGAACCAGGGGTTACAAAGCCATATCTAACCCTAACCCAGGGGATACAAAGCCATATCTAACCCTAACCCTGACCCAGAGGATACAAAGCCATATCTAACCCTAACCCAGGAGATATAAAGCCATGTCTAATCTTAACCAAGAGGACACAAAACCATGTCTAACCCCAACCCTGACCCTGACCCAGGGGATACAAAGCCATGTCTAATGCTAACCAAGAGGATACAAAGCAATGTGTAACCCTGACCCAGGGGATACAAAGCCATATCTAACCCTAACCCAGGGGATACAAAGCCATGTCTAACAATAACCCAGGGGATACAAAGCCATATCTAACCCTAACCCAGGGTATACAAAGCCATGTCTAACCCTAAACCCAGGGGATACAAAGCCATGTCTAACCCTAACCCAGGGGATACAAAGCCATATCTAACCCTAACCCAGAGGATACAAAGCCATATCTAACCCAAACCCAGGGTATACAAAGCCATATCTAACCCTAAACCAGGGGATACAAAGCCATATCTAAAACTGACCCAGGGGATACAAAGCCATATCTAACCCTAACCCAGGGGATACAAAGCCATATCTAACCCAAACCCAGGGGTAACAAAGCCATATCTAACCCAAACCCAGGGGTAACAAAGCCATATCTAAAACTGACCCAGGGGATACAAAGCCATATCTAACCCTAACCCTGACCCAGGAGATACAAAGCCATGTCTAACCCTGACCCAGGGGATACAAAGCCATATCTAACCCTGACCCAGGAGATACAAAGCCATGTCTAACCCTGACCCAGGGGATACAAAGCCATATCTAACCCTAACCCAGGGAATACAAAGCCATGTCTAACCCTGACCCAGGGGATACAAAGCCATATCTAACCCTAACCCAGGGAATACAAAGCCATGTCTAACCCTAACCCAGGGGATACAAAGCCATATCTAACCCTAACCCTGACCCAGAAGATACAAAGCCATGTCTAACCCTGACCCAGGGGATACAAAGCCATATCTAAAACTGACCCAGGGGATACAAAGCCATATCTAACCCTAACCCTGACCCAGGGGATACAAAGCCATATCTAACCCTAACCCTGACCCAGGGGATACAAAGCCATATCTAACCCTGACCCAGGGGATACAAAGCCATATCTAACCCTAACCCTGACCCAGGGGATACAAAGCCATATCTAACCCTGACCCAGGGGATACAAAGCCATATCTAACCCTAACCCAGGGGATACAAAGCCATGTCTAACCCTAACCCAGAGGATACAAAACCATGTCTAACCCCAACCCTGACCCTGACCCAGGGGATACAAAGCCATGTCTAATGCTAACCAAGAGGATACAAAGCAATGTGTAACCCTGACCCAGGGGATACAAAGCCATATCTAACCCTAACCCAGGGGATACAAAGCCATGTCTAACAATAACCCAGGGGATACAAAGCCATATCTAACCCTAACCCAGGGTATACAAAGCCATGTCTAACCCTAAACCCAGGGGATACAAAGCCATGTCTAACCCTAACCCAGGGGATACAAAGCCATATCTAACCCTAACCCAGAGGATACAAAGCCATATCTAACCCAAACCCAGGGTATACAAAGCCATATCTAACCCTAAACCAGGGGATACAAAGCCATATCTAAAACTGACCCAGGGGATACAAAGCCATATCTAACCCTAACCCAGGGGATACAAAGCCATATCTAACCCAAACCCAGGGGTAACAAAGCCATATCTAACCCAAACCCAGGGGTAACAAAGCCATATCTAAAACTGACCCAGGGGATACAAAGCCATATCTAACCCTAACCCTGACCCAGGAGATACAAAGCCATGTCTAACCCTGACCCAGGGGATACAAAGCCATATCTAACCCTGACCCAGGAGATACAAAGCCATGTCTAACCCTGACCCAGGGGATACAAAGCCATATCTAACCCTAACCCAGGGAATACAAAGCCATGTCTAACCCTGACCCAGGGGATACAAAGCCATATCTAACCCTAACCCAGGGAATACAAAGCCATGTCTAACCCTAACCCAGGGGATACAAAGCCATATCTAACCCTAACCCTGACCCAGAAGATACAAAGCCATGTCTAACCCTGACCCAGGGGATACAAAGCCATATCTAAAACTGACCCAGGGGATACAAAGCCATATCTAACCCTAACCCTGACCCAGGGGATACAAAGCCATATCTAACCCTAACCCTGACCCAGGGGATACAAAGCCATATCTAACCCTGACCCAGGGGATACAAAGCCATATCTAACCCTAACCCTGACCCAGGGGATACAAAGCCATATCTAACCCTGACCCAGGGGATACAAAGCCATATCTAACCCTAACCCAGGGGATACAAAGCCATGTCTAACCCTAACCCAGAGGATACAAAGCCATATCTAACCCTAACCCAGGGGATACAAAGCCATATCTAACCCTAACCCAGGGGATACAAAGCCATATCTAACCCAAACCCAGGGGATACAAAGCCATATCTAACCCTAACCCAGGGGATACAAAGCCATGTCTAACCCTAACCCAGGGATACAAAGCCATATCTAACCCTAACCCAGGGGATACAAAGCCATATCTAACCCTAACCCAGGGGATACAAAGCCATATCTAACCCTAACCCAGGGGATACAAAGCCATGTCTAACCCTAACCCAGGGGATACAAAGCCATGTCTAACCCTAACCCAGGGGATACAAAGCCATGTCTTACCCTAACCCAGGGGATACAAAGCCATATCTAACCCTAAACCAGGGGTAACAAAGCCATGTCAAACCTGAACCCAGGGGATACAAAGCCATATCTAACCCTGACCCAGGGGATACAAAGCCATATCTAAACCTAACCCAGGGGATACAAAGTCATGTCTAACCCTAACCCAGAGGATACAAAGCCATATCTAACCCGAAACCAGAGGATACAAAGCCATGTCTAACCTAACCCAGGGGATACACAAAAATATCTATCCCTAACCCAGGGGATAAAAAGCCATGTCTAACCGTGACCCAGGGGTTACAAATTCATATCTAACTCTAACCCAGGGGATACAAAGCCATATCTAACCCTAACCCACGGGATACAAATTCATATCTAACCCTAACCCAGGGGATACAAAGCCATGTCTAACCCTGAACCAGAGGATACAAAGCCATATCTAACCCTAACCCAGGAGATATAAAGCCATGTCTAATCTTAACCAAGAGGACACAAAACCATGTCTAACCCCAACCCTGACCCTGACCCAGGGGATACAAAGCCATGTCTAATGCTAACCAAGAGGATACAAAGCAATGTGTAACCCTGACCCAGGGGATACAAAGCCATATCTAACCCTAACCCAGGGGATACAAAGCCATGTCTAACAATAACCCAGGGGATACAAAGCCATATCTAACCCTAACCCAGGGTATACAAAGCCATGTCTAACCCTAAACCCAGGGGATACAAAGCCATGTCTAACCCTAACCCAGGGGATACAAAGCCATATCTAACCCTAACCCAGAGGATACAAAGCCATATCTAACCCAAACCCAGGGTATACAAAGCCATATCTAACCCTAAACCAGGGGATACAAAGCCATATCTAAAACTGACCCAGGGGATACAAAGCCATATCTAACCCTAACCCAGGGGATACAAAGCCATATCTAAACCTAACCCAGGGGATACAAAGCCATATCTAACCCAAACCCAGGGGTAACAAAGCCATATCTAACCCAAACCCAGGGGTAACAAAGCCATATCTAAAACTGACCCAGGGGATACAAAGCCATATCTAACCCTAACCCTGACCCAGGAGATACAAAGCCATGTCTAACCCTGACCCAGGGGATACAAAGCCATATCTAACCCTGACCCAGGAGATACAAAGCCATGTCTAACCCTGACCCAGGGGATACAAAGCCATATCTAACCCTAACCCAGGGAATACAAAGCCATGTCTAACCCTGACCCAGGGGATACAAAGCCATATCTAACCCTAACCCAGGGAATACAAAGCCATGTCTAACCCTAACCCAGGGGATACAAAGCCATATCTAACCCTAACCCTGACCCAGGAGATACAAAGCCATGTCTAACCCTGACCCAGGGGATACAAAGCCATATCTAACCCTAACCCAGGGAATACAAAGCCATGTCTAACCCTGACCCAGGGGATACAAAGCCATATCTAAACCTAACCCAGGGAATACAAAGCCATGTCTAACCCTAACCCAGGGGATACAAAGCCATATCTAACCCTAACCCTGACCCAGAAGATACAAAGCCATGTCTAACCCTGACCCAGGGGATACAAAGCCATATCTAAAACTGACCCAGGGGATACAAAGCCATATCTAACCCTAACCCTGACCCAGGGGATACAAAGCCATATCTAACCCTAACCCTGACCCAGGGGATACAAAGCCATGTCTAACCCTGACCCAGGGGATACAAAGCCATATCTAACCCTAACCCTGACCCAGGGATACAAAGCCATATCTAACCCTGACCCAGGGGATACAAAGCCATATCTAACCCTAACCCAGGGGATACAAAGCCATGTCTAACCCTAACCCAGAGGATACAAAGCCATATCTAACCCTAACCCAGGGGATACAAAGCCATATCTAACCCTAACCCAGGGGATACAAAGCCATATCTAACCCAAACCCAGGGGATACAAAGCCATATCTAACCCTAACCCAGGGGATACAAAGCCATGTATAACCCTAACCCAGGGATACAAAGCCATATCTAACCCTAACCCAGGGGATACAAAGCCATATCTAACCCTAACCCAGGGGATACAAAGCCATATCTAACCCTAACCCAGGGGATACAAAGCCATGTCTAACCCTAACCCAGGGGATACAAAGCCATGTCTAACCCTAACCCAGGGGATACAAAGCCATGTCTTACCCTAACCCAGGGGATACAAAGCCATATCTAACCCAAACCCAGGGGTAACAAAGCCATGTCAAACCTGAACCCAGGGGATACAAAGCCATATCTAACCCTGACCCAGGGGATACAAAGCCATGTCTAACCCTAACCCTGACCCAGGGGATACAAAGCCATATCTAAACCTAACCCAGGGGATACAAAGTCATGTCTAACCCTAACCCAGAGGATACAAAGCCATATCTAACCCGAAACCAGAGGATACAAAGCCATGTCTAACCTAACCCAGGGGATACACAAAAATATCTATCCCTAACCCAGGGGATAAAAAGCCATGTCTAACCGTGACCCAGGGGTTACAAATTCATATCTAACTCTAACCCAGGGGATACAAAGCCATATCTAACCCTAACCCACGGGATACAAATTCATATCTAACCCTAACCCAGGGGATACAAAGCCATGTCTAACCCTGAACCAGGGGTTACAAAGCCATATCTAACCCTAACCCAGGGGATACAAAGCCATATCTAACCCTAACCCTGACCCAGAGGATACAAAGCCATATCTAACCCTAACCCAGGAGATATAAAGCCATGTCTATTCTTAACCAAGAGGACACAAAACCATGTCTAACCCCAACCCTGACCCTGACCCAGGGGATACAAAGCCATGTCTAATGCTAACCAAGAGGATACAAAGCAATGTGTAACCCTGACCCAGGGGATACAAAGCCATATCTAACCCTAACCCAGGGGATACAAAGCCATGTCTAACAATAACCCAGGGGATACAAAGCCATATCTAACCCTAACCCAGGGTATACAAAGCCATGTCTAACCCTAAACCCAGGGGATACAAAGCCATGTCTAACCCTAACCCAGGGGATACAAAGCCATATCTAACCCTAACCCAGAGGATACAAAGCCATATCTAACCCAAACCCAGGGTATACAAAGCCATATCTAACCCTAACCCAGGGAATACAAAGCCATGTCTAACCCTGACCCAGGGGATACAAAGCCATATCTAACCCTAACCCAGGGAATACAAAGCCATGTCTAACCCTAACCCAGGGGATACAAAGCCATATCTAACCCTAACCCTGACCCAGAAGATACAAAGCCATGTCTAACCCTGACCCAGGGGATACAAAGCCATATCTAAAACTGACCCAGGGGATACAAAGCCATATCTAACCCTAACCCTGACCCAGGGGATACAAAGCCATATCTAACCCTAACCCTGACCCAGGGGATACAAAGCCATATCTAACCCTGACCAAGGGGATACAAAGCCATATCTAACCCTAACCCTGACCCAGGGGATACAAAGCCATATCTAACCCTGACCCAGGGGATACAAAGCCATATCTAATCCTAACCCAGGGTATACAAAGCCATGTCTAACCCTAACCCAGAGGATACAAAGCCATATCTAACCCTAACCCAGGGGATACAAAGCCATATCTAACCCTAACCCAGGGGATACAAAGCCATATCTAACCCAAACCCAGGGGATACAAAGCCATATCTAACCCTAACCCAGGGGATACAAAGCCATGTCTAACCCTAACCCAGGGATACAAAGCCATATCTAGCCCTAACCCAGGGGATACAAAGCCATATCTAACCCTAACCCAGGGGTAACAAAGCCATGTCAAACCTGAACCCAGGGGATACAAAGCCATATCTAACCCTAACCCAGAGGATACAAAGCCATGTCTAACCCAAACCCAGGGGTAACAAAGCCATATCTAACCCTAACCCAGGGGTAACAAAGCCATATCTAACCCTAACCCAGAGGATACAAAGCCATGTCTAACCCTGACCCAGGGGATACAAAGCCTTGTCTAACCCTGACCCAGGGGTTACAAAGCCATATCTAACCCTAACCCAGGGAATACAAAGCCATATCTAACCCTAACCCAGGGGTGAAAAAGCCATATCTAACCCTAACCCAGGGGATACAAAGCCAAGTCTAACCCTAACCCAGGGGTGAAAAAGCCATATCTAACCCTAACCCAGGGGTAACAAAGCCATATCTAAAACTGACCCAGGGGATACAAAGCCATGTCTAACCCTGACCCAGGGGATACAAAGCCATGTCTAACCCTGACCCAGGGGATACAAAGCCTTGTCTAACCCTGACCCAGGGGTTACAAAGCCATATCTAACCCTAACCCAGGGGATACAAAGCCATATCTAACCCTAACCCAGGGAATACAAAGCCATGTCTAACCCTAACCCAATGGATACAAAGCCATATCTAACCCTAACCCTAAACCAGAGGATACAAAGCCATGTCTAACCCTAACCCAGGGGATACAAAGTCATATCTAACCCTAAACCAGGGGATACAAAGCCATATCTAACCCTAACCCATGGGATACAAAGCCATGTCTAACCCTAACCCAGGGTATACAAAGCCATATCTAACCCTAACCCAGGGGATACAAAGCCATATCTAACCCTAACCCAGGGGATACAAAGCCATATCTAACCCTAACCCTAAACCAGAGGATACAAAGCCATGTCTAACCCTGACCCAGGGGATACAAAGCCATGTCTAACCCTAACCCAGGGGATACAAAGTCATATCTAACCCTAAACCAGGGGATACAAAGCCATATCTAACCCTAACCCTAAACCAGAGGATACAAAGCCATGTCTAACCCTGACCCAGGGGATACAAAGCCATGTCTAACCCTGACCCAGGGGATACAAAGCCATGTCTAACCCTAACCCAGGGATACAAAGCCATATCTAACCCTAACCCTAAACCAGAGGATACAAAGCCATGTCTAACCCTGACCCAGGGGATACAAAGCCATGTCTAACCCTAACCCAGGGGATACAAAGCTATATCTAACCCTAACCCAGGGATACAAAGCCATATCTAACCCTAACCCTAAACCAGAGGATACAAAGTCATATCTAACCCTAACCCAGGGGATACAAAGTCATATCTAACCCTAAACCAGGGGATACAAAGCCATATCTAACCCTAACCCAGGGGATACAAAGCCATGTCTAACCCTAACCCAGGGGATACAAAGCCATATCTAACCCTGACCCAGGGGATACAAAGCCATATCTAACCCTAACCCAGGGGATACAAAGCCATATCTAACCCTAACCCAGGGGATACAAAGCCATATCTAACCCTAACCCAGGGGATACAAAGCCATATCTAACCCTAACCCAGGGGATACAAAGCCATATCTAACCCTGACCCAGGGGATACAAAGCCATGTCTAACCCTAACCCAGGGGATACAAAGTCATATCTAACCCTAAACCAGGGGATACAAAGCCATATCTAACCCTAACCCAGGGTATACAAAGCCATATCTAACCCTAAACCAGGGGATACAAAGCCATATCTAACCCTAACCCAGGGTATACAAAGCCATATCTAACCCTAACCCAGGGGATACAAAGTCATATCTAACCCTAACCCAGGGTATACAAAGCCATATCTAACCCTAACCCTAAACAGAAGGATACAAAGCCATGTCTAACCCTGACCCAGGGGATACAAAGCCATGTCTAACCCTAACCCAGAGGATACAAAGCCATATCTAACCCGAAACCAGGGGATACAAAGTCATATCTAACCCTAAACCAGAGGATACAAAGCCATGTCTAACCCTAAACCAGGGGATACAAAGCCATGTCTAACCCTGACCCAGGGGATACAAAGCCATGACTAACCGTGACCCAGGGGATACAAAGCCATATCTAACCCTAACCCAGGGGATACAAAGCCATGGCTAACCCTAACCCAGGGGATACAAAGCCATATCTAACCCTAACCCAGGGGATACAAAGCCATATCTAACCCTAACCCAGGAGATACAAAGCCATGTCTAACCCTGACCCAGGGGATACATAGCCATATCTAACCCTAACCCTGACCGAGAGGATACAAAGTCATATCTAAAACTGACCCAGGGGATACAAAGCCATATCTAACCCTAACCCAGGGGATACAAAGCCATATCTAACCCTAACCCAGGGGATACAAAGCCATATCTAACCCTAACCCAGGGATACAAAGCCATATCTAACCCTAACCCTGACCCAGGGGATACAAAGCCATATCTAACCCTAACCCAGGGATACAAAGCCATATCTAACCCTAACCCAGGGGATACAAAGCCATATCTAACCCTGACCCAGGGGATACAAAGCCATATCTAACCCTAACCCAGGGGATACAAAGCCATATCTAACCCTGACCCAGGGGATACAAAGCCATATCTAACCCTGACCCAGGGGATACAAAGCCATATCTAACCCTAACCCAGGGGATACAAAGTCATATCTAACCCTGACCCAGGGGATACAAAGCCATACCTAACCCTAACCCTGACCCAGGGGATACAAAGCCATATCTAACCCTGACCCAGGGGATACAAAGCCATATCTAACCCTAACCCAGGGGATACAAAGCCATATCTAACCCTAACCCAGGGGATACAAAGTCATATCTAACCCTGACCCAGGGGATACAAAGCCATATCTAACCCTAACCCAGGGGATACAAAGTCATATCTAACCCTGACCCAGGGGATACAAAGCCATATCTAACCCTGACCCAGGGGATACAAAGTCATATCTAACCCTGACCCAGGGGATACAAAGCCATATCTAACCCTAACCCAGGGGATACAAAGTCATATCTAACCCTGACCCAGGGGATACAAAGCCATATCTAACCCTGACCCAGGGGATACAAAGCCATATCTAACCCTGACCCAGGGGATACAAAGCCATATCTAACCCTAACCCAAAGGATACAAAGCCATGTCTAACCCTAACCCAGGGGATACAAAGCCATGTCTAACACTAACCCAGGGGATACAAAGCCATGTCTATCCCAAACCCAGGGGATACAAAGCCATATCTAACCCTAACCCAGGGGATACAAAACTATATCTAACCCTAACCCAGGGGATACAAAGCCATGTCTAACCCTAACCCTAACCCAGGGGATACAAAGCCATGTCTAACCCTAACCCTAGCCATGTCTAACCCTAACCCAGGGGATACAAAGCCATGTCTAACCCTGACCCAGTGACCCCACATCAATGTCTTTATCTAAAGCTGTAGTCTATCCCAAGCCCAGTGACCCCACCCCTATCTCTTTATCTAAAGCTGTAGTCAATCCCAAGCCCAATGACCCCACCCCTATTTCTTTATCTAAAGCTGTAGTCTATCCCTGACCCAGTGACCCCACCCCTATGTCTTTATCTGAAGCTGTAGTCTATCCCTAGCCCAGTGACCCCACCCCCATGTCTTTATCTAAAACTGTAGTCTATCCATAGCCCAGTGACCCCACACCCATGTCTTTATCTAAAGCTGTAGTCTATCCCTAGCCCAATGACCCCAAATCTATGTCTTTATCTAAAGCTGTAGTCTATCCCTAGCCCAATGACCCCACCTCTATGTCTTTATCTAAAGCTGTAGTCTATCCCTAGCCCAGTGACCCCACCTCTATGTCTTTATCTAAAGCTGTAGTCTATCCCTAGCCCAATGACCCCAAATCTATGTCTTTATCTAAAGCTGTAGTCTATCCCTAACCAGTGACCCCACCTCAATGTCTTTATCTAAAGCTGTAGTCTATCCCTAGCCCCGTGACCACACCTCTATGTCTTTATCTAAAGCTGTAGTCTATCCCTAGCCCAATGACCCCACCCCCATGTCTTTATCTAAAGCTGTAGTCTATCCCTAGCCCCGTGACCACACCTCTATGTCTTTATCTAAAGCTGTAGTCTATCCCTAGCCCAGTGACCACACCTCTATGTCTTTATCTAAATCTGTAGTCTATCCCTAGCCCAATGACCCCACCCCCATGTCTTTATCTAAAGCTGTAGTCTATCTGACCCCAGCTCCCATACACTGTCCATCTCTATGTAAAGGTCTTTTTTTGACCAGTGAAACGGATAATGAAATCAGTGTTCAAAATGCAGTCAGTCCATGGTGTCAGGTGATACCTGATCTCACCTAGTGCACTTCCACAGGACATATCAGTCAATCACATGTATTTATAAAGCCCTTTTTTTGCATCAGACAATGTCACAAAGTGCTGTACAGAAACCCAGCCTAAATCCCCAAACAGCAAGCAATGCAGATGTCGAAGCACGGTGGCTAGGTAAAACTCCCTAGAAAGGACAGAACCTAGGAAGAAACCTGGTTAGGAACCAGGCTCTGAGGGGTGGCCAGTCCTCTTCTGGCTGTGCCAGGTGGAGATTATAACAGTACATGGCCAAGATGTTCATATGTTCATAGATGACCAGCATGGTCAAATAATAATAATCACAGTGATTGTAGAGGGTGCAACAGGTCATTACCAGAGGAGTAAATGTCAGTTGTCTTTTCATAGCCAATCATTCAGAGTTAGAGACAGCAGGTGTGGTAGAAAGAGTGTCCAAAACAGCAGGTGTGGGACAGTTAGCACGTCCGGTGAACAGGTCAGGGTTCCATAGCCACAGGCAGAACAGTTGAAACTGGAGCAGCAGCACGGCCAGGTGGACTGGGGACATTTTGGGCCTTTCATAAACGCATGTCATGCAATTATAGTCATTTTACATGACTGGAGACATAATCTTTTTTAACTCCGCGTTCAAAACAACTGGGAAGTCGTAGCTGGGAAATCTCCGACTTCTGACTACAGTCTTCAAAACAACTGGGAAAATTCATTTGAACTGTTTTCCAACTAGGAATTCAAGCTCCGACTTTCCTTCCTGAAGATCACTGATGTTATGATTTGGAAGATCAACGGAGAGGCAACTCGAATTACTTTTGTTTGCATTTATTAGAATGTTTTCTTTGCAAAAAGTGACAATTTATGCATACAGTAGAGTACTGCAGTTCAATAGTTGACCCAGATGTCTCAGTATGGTATTCAATAGTTGACCCAGATGTTTCAGTACGTAATGAAGTTCAATAGTTGACCCAGATGTTTCAGTATAGTATTCAATAGTTGACCCAGATGTCTCAGGATTGCAATACAGTTCAATAGTTGACCCAGATGTCTCAGGATAGCAATGCAGTTCAATAGTTGACCCAGATGTTTCAGTATAGTATTCCATAGTTGACCCAGGTGTTTCAGTATAGTACTCCAGTTCAATAGTTGACCCGGAGGTTTCAGTACGTAATGAAGTTCAATAGTTGACCCAGATGTTTCAGTATAGTATTCAATAGTTGAACAAGGTGTTTCAGTGTAGTACTGCAGTTCAATAGTTGACCCAGATGTTTCAGTATCGTACTGCAGTTCAAAAGTTGACACAGATGTTTCAGTACGTAATGAAGTTCAATAGTTGACCCAGATGTTTCAGTATAGTATTCAATAGTTGACCCAGATGTCTCAGGATTGCAATACAGTTCAATAGTTGACCCAGATGTCTCAGGATTGCAATACAGTTCAATAGTTGACCCAGATGTCTCAGGATAGCAATGCAGTTCAATAGTTGACGCAGATGTTTCAGAATAACACTGCAGTTCAAACGTTGACCCAGATGTTTCAGTATAGTATTCAATAGTTGACCAAGGTGTTTCAGTACAGCACTGCAGTTCAATAGTTGACCCAGGTGTTTCAGTATAGTACTGCAGTTCAATAGTTGACCCAGATGTTTCAGTATAGCACTGCAGTTCAATAGTTGACCCAGATGTTTCGGTATAGTACTGTAGTTCAATAGTTGACCCAGATGTTTCAGTATAGTGCTGTAGTTCAATAGTTGACCCAGATGTTTCAGTATTGTAATGAAGTTCAATAGTTGACACAGATGTTTCACTATAGCACTGCACTTCAATAGTTGAACCAGATGTTTCAGTATAGTATTCAATAGTTGACCCAGGTGTTTCAGTATAGTACTGCAGTTCAATAGTTGACCCAGATGTTTCAGAATAGCACTGCAGTTCAATAGTTGACCCAGATGTTTCAGTACAGCACTGCAGTTCAATAGTTGACCTAGATGTTTCAGTATAGCACTGCAGTTCAATAGTTGACTCATATGTTTCAGTATAGTATTGCTGTTCAATACTTGACCCAGATGTTTCAGTGTAATACTGCAGTTCAATAGTTTACCCAGGTGTTTCAGTATAGTACTGCAGTTCAATAGTTGACCCAGATGTTTCAGTGTAGTACTGCAGTTCAAGAGTTTACCCAGATATTTCAGTATCGTAATGAAGGTCAATAGCTGACCCATATGTTTCAGTATATTATTCAATAGTTGACCCATGTGTTTCAGTATAGTATTCAATAGTTGACCCAGATGTTTTAGTATATTACTGCAGTTAAGTAGTTGACCCAGATGATTCAGTACAGCACCGCAGTTCAATTGTTGACCCAGAGTTTTCAGTGTAGTACTGCAGTTCAATAGTTGACCCAGATGTTTCAGTATATTATTCAATAGTTGGCCCAGGTGTTTCAGTATAGTATTCAATAGTTGACCCAGATGTTTCAGTATATTACTGCAGTTCAATAGTTGACCCAGATGTTTCAGTATATTACTGCAGTTCAATAGTTGACCCAGATGTTTCAGTATATTATTCTATAGTTGGCCCAGGTGTTTCAGTATAGTATTCTATAGTTGACCCAGATGTTTCAGTATATTACTGCAGTTCAATAGTTGACCCAGATGTTTCAGTATATTATTCTATAGTTGGCCCAGGTGTTTCAGTATAGTATTCTATAGTTGACCCAGATGTTTCAGTATATTACTGCAGTTCAATAGTTAACCCAGATGTTTCAGTATATTACTGCAGTTCAATAGTTGACACATATGTTTCAGTATAGTATTGCAGTTCAATACTTGACCCAGATGTTTCAGTGTACAACTGCAGTTCAATAGTTTACCCAGGTGTTTCACTATAGTATTCAATAGTTGACCCAGGTGTTTCAATATAGTATTCAATAGTTGACCCAGATGTTTCAGTATATTATTCAATAGTTGGCCCAGGTGTTTCAGTATAGTATTCAATAGTTGACCCAGATGTTTCAGTATATTATTCAATAGTTGGCCCAGGTGTTTCAGTATAGTATTCAATAGTTGACCCAGATGTTTCAGTATATTACTGCAGTTCAATAGTTGACCCAGATGTTTCAGTATATTACTGCAGCTCAATAGTTGACCCAGATGTTTCAGTATGGTACTGCAGTTCAATAGTTGACCCAGATGATTCAGTATATTACTGCAGGTCAATAGCTGACCCATGTATTTCAGTATATTATTCAATAGTTGACCCAGGTGTTTCAGTATAGTATTCAATAGTTGACACAGATGTTTTAGTATATTACTGCAGTTAAGTAGTTGACCCAGATGATTCAGTATAGCACTGCTGTTCAATAGTTGACCCAGGTGTTTCAGTATAGTACTGCAGTTTAATAGTTGACCCTGATGTTTCAGTATCGTACTGTAGTTCAATAGTTGACCCAGATGTTTCAGTATAGTACTGCAGTTCAATAGTTGACCCAGATGTTTCAGTGTAGTACTGCAGTTCAATAGTTTACCCAGATGTTTAAGTATCGCAATGAAGTTCAATAGTTGACCCAGATGATTCAGTATAGTACTGCAGTTCAATAGTTGACCCAGATGTTTCACTATAGCACTGCAGTTCAATAGTTGAACGAGATGTTTCAGTATAGTATTCAATAGTTGACAAAGGTGTTTCAGTATAGTACTGCAGTTCAATAGATGACCCAGATGTTTCAGTATAGCACTGCAGTTCAGTAGTTGACCCAGATGATTCAGCATAGCACTGCATTTCAAAAGTTGACCCCGGTGTTTCAGTATAGTACTGCAGTTCAATAGTTGACCCAGATGTTTCACTATAGCACTGCAGTTCAATAGTTGAACGAGATGTTTCAGTACAGTATTCAATAGTTGACAAAGGTGTTTCAGTATAGTACTGCAGTTCAATAGATGACCCAGATGTTTCAGTATATTATTCAATAGTTGGCCCAGGTGTTTCAGTATAGTATTCAATAGTTGACCCAGATGTTTCAGTATATTACTGCAGTTCAATAGTTGACCCAGATGTTTCAGTATATTACTGCAGCTCAATAGTTGACCCAGATGTTTCAGTATGGTACTGCAGTTCAATAGTTGACCCAGATGTTTCAGTATAGTACTGCAGTTCAATAGATGACCCAGATGTTTCAGTATATTACTGCAGCTCAATAGTTGACCCAGATGTTTCAGTATGGTACTGCAGTTCAATAGTTGACCCAGATGATTCAGTATATTACTGCAGTTCAATAGCTGACCCATGTATTTCAGTATATTATTCAATAGTTGACCCAGGTGTTTCAGTATAGTATTCAATAGTTGACACAGATGTTTTAGTATATTACTGCAGTTAAGTAGTTGACCCAGATGATTCAGTATAGCACTGCTGTTCAATAGTTGACCCAGGTGTTTCAGTATAGTACTGCAGTTCAGTAGTTGACCCAGATGTTTCAGTATAGCACTGCAGTTCAATAGTTTACCAAGATGTTTCAGAATGGCACCTCAGTTCAATAGTTGACCCATATGTTTCAGTATCGAACTGTAGTTCAATAGTTGACCCAGATGTTTCAGTATAGTACTGCAGTTCAATAGTTAACCCAGATGTTTCAGTGTAGTACTGCAGTTCAATAGTTGACCCAGATGTTTCAGTATAGTATTCAATAGTTTACCCAGGTGTTTCAGTGTAGTACTGTAGTTCAATAGTTGACCCAGATGTTTCAGTATAGTACTGCAGTTTAATAGTTGACCCTGATGTTTCAGTATAGCACTGCAGTTCAATAGTTTACCCAGATGTTTCAGTATAGTACTGCAGTTCAATAGTTGACCCAGATGTTTCAGTGTAGTACTGCAGTTCAATAGTTTACCCAGATGTTTAAGTATCGCAATGAAGTTCAATAGTTGACCCAGATGATTCAGTATAGTACTGCAGTTCAATAGTTGACCCAGATGTTTCACTATAGCACTGCAGTTCAATAGTTGAACGAGATGTTTCAGTATAGTATTCAATAGTTGACAAAGGTGTTTCAGTATAGTACTGCAGTTCAATAGATGACCCAGATGTTTCAGTATAGCACTGCAGTTCAGTAGTTGACCCAGATGATTCAGCATAGCACTGCATTTCAAAAGTTGACCCCGGTGTTTCAGTATAGCACTGAAGTTCAATACTTGACCCATATGTTTCAGTATACTACTGTAGTTCAATAGTTGACCCAGATGTTTCAGTATAGTACTGCAGTTCAATAGTTGACCCAGATGTTTCACTATAGCACTGCAGTTCAATAGTTGAACGAGATGTTTCAGTACAGTATTCAATAGTTGACAAAGGTGTTTCAGTATAGTACTGCAGTTCAATAGATGACCCAGATGTTTCAGTATATTAGTCAATAGTTGGCCCAGGTGTTTCAGTATAGTATTCAATAGTTGACCCAGGTGTTTCAGTATAGTATTCAATAGTTGACCCAGATGTTTCAGTATCGTACTGCAGTTCAATAGTTGACCCAGGTGTTTCAGAATAGTATTCAATTGTTGACCCAGATTTCTCAGTATAGCAATGCAGTTCAATAGTTGACCCACATGTTTTATTATCGTAATGCAGTTCAATAGTTGACCCAGATGTTTCAGTATCGTAATGAAGTTCAATAGTTAACCGAGATGTTTCAGTATCGTAATTAAGTTCAATTGTTGACCCAGATGTTTGACTATAGCACTGCAGTTCAATAGTTGAACCAGATGTTTCAGTATAGTATTCAATAGTTGACCCAGATGTTTCAGTATAGCACTGCAGTTCAATAGTTGACCCAGATGTTTCAGTACAGCACTGCAGTTCAATAGTTGACCCAGATGTTTCAGTGTACTTCTGCAGTTCAATAGTTAACACAGGTGTTTCAGTATAGTACTGCAGTTCAATAGTTGACCCAGATGATTCAGTATATTACTGCAGCTCAATAGTTGACCCAGATGTTTCAGAATAGCAATGCAGTTCAATAGTTGACCCAGATGTTTCACTATAGCACTGCAGTTCAATAGTTGAACCAGATGTTTCAGTTCGTACTGCAGTTCAATAGTTGACCCAGATGTTTCAGTATAGTATTCAATAGTTTACCCAGGTGTTTCAGTATAGCACTGCAGTTCAATAGTTTACCCAGATGCTTCAGTATGGTACTGCAGTTCAATAGTGGACCCTGATGTTTCAGTATCGAACTGTAGTTCAATAGTTGACCCAGATGATTCAGCATAGCACTGCATTCCAAAAGTTGACCCCAGTGTTTCAGTATAGCACTGAAGTTCAATAGTTGACCCAGATGTTTCAGTATAGTACTGTGGTTCAATAGTTGACCCAGATGTTTCAGTATGTTACTGCAGTTCAATAGTTGACACAGATGTTTCACTATAGCACTGCAGTTCAATAGTTGAACCAGATGTTTCAGTATAGTATTCAATAGTTGACCCCAGTGTTTCAGTATAGCACTGCAGTTCAATAGTTGACCCAGATGTTTCAGTATTGCACTGCAGTTCAATAGTTGACCCAGATGTTTCAGTATACGATTCAATAGTTGACCCAGATGTTTCAGTATAGTATTCAATAGTTGACCCAGATGTTTCAGTGTATTACTGCAGTTCAATAATTGACCCAGATGTTTCAGTATATTACTGCAGTTCAATAGTTGACACAGGTGTTTCAGTATATTACTGCAGTTAAGTAGTTGACCCAGATGATTCAGCATAGCACTGCATTTCAATAGTTGACCTAGGTGATTCAGTATAGTACTGAAGTTACATCGTTGACTCAGAATGTTCAGTATAGCACTGCAGTTCAATAGTTGACCCCAGTGTTTCAGTATAGCACTGCAGTTCAATAGTTAACCCAGGTGTTTCAGTATAGTATTCAATAGTTGACCCAGGTGTTTCAGTATAGTATTCAATAGTTGACCCAGATGTTTCAGTGTATTACTGCAGTTCAATAATTGACCTAGATGTTTCAGTATATTACTGCAGTTCAATAGTTGACACAGGTGTTTCAGTATATTACTGCAGTTAAGTAGTTGACCCAGATGATTCAGCATAGCACTGCATTTCAATAGTTGACCTAGGTGATTCAGTATAGTACTGAAGTTACATCGTTGACTCAGAATGTTCAGTATAGCACTGCAGTTCAATAGTTGACCAGGTTGTTTCAGTATATCATTCAATAGTTTACCCAGGTGTTTCAGTATAGTATTCAATAGCTGACCCATATGTCTCAATATAGGAATGCAGTTCAGTAGTTGACCCAGAGGTTTCAGTGTCGTAATGAAGTTCAATAGTTAACCAATATGTTTTCGTATCGTAATGAAGTTCAATATTTGACCCAGATGTTTCAGTATAGCACTGCAGTTCAATATTTGACCCAGGTGTTTCAGTATAGTATTCAATAGTTGACCCAGATGTTTCAGTGTACTACTGCAGTTCAATAGTTGATCCAGGTGTTTCAGAATAGTACTGCAGTTCAGTAGTTGACCCAGATGTTTCAGAATAGTACTGCATTTCAGTAGTTGACCCAGATGTTTCAGTATATCACTGCAGTTCAGTAGTTGACCCAGATGTTTCAGTATAGTATTGCAGTTCAATATTTTACCCAGGTGTTTCAGTATAGTATTCAATAGTTGACCCAGATGTTTCAGTGTACTACTGCAGTTCACCCAGGTGTTTCAGTATCTTAATGAAGTTCAATAGTTGACCTATGTGTTTCAGTATAGTACTGCAGTTCAATAGTTGACCCAGGTGTTTCAGTGTACTACTGCATTTCAATAGTTGACCCAGATGTTTCAGCATAGTATTCAATAGTTGACCCAGATATTTCAGTATAGTACTGCAGTTCAGTAGTTGACCAAGATTTGTCAGCATAGAAATTCAATAGTTGACCCAGATGATTCAGTATATTACTGCAGCTCATGAGTTGACCCAGGTGTTTCAGTATAGTACTGCAGTTCAATAGTTGACCCAGATGTTTCAGTATAGCACTGCAGTTCAATAGCTGACCCAGATGTTTCAGCATTATATTCAATAGTTGACCCAGATATTTCAGTTTAGTTCTGCAGTTCAGTAGTTGACCATGATTTTTCAGCATAGTATTCAATAGTTGACCCAGATGTTTCAGTATATTACTGCAGTTCAATAGTTGACCCAGATGTTTCCGTATATTGCTGCAGCTCACTAGTTGACCCAGATGTTTCAGTATATTACTGCAGCTCAATAGTTGACCCAGATGTTTCCGTATATTGCTGCAGCTCACTAGTTGACCCAGATGTTTCAGTATATTACTGCAGTTCAATAGTTGACCCAGATGTTTCCGTATATTGCTGCAGCTCACTAGTTGACCCAGATGTTTCAGTATAGTACTGCAGTTCAATAGTTGATGTGTTCAATAGTTGACCCAGATGTGTATCTCTGTCTCTGTGTCCGGCTTTGTACTGTTTCCCGCCAGGTTCACCAATCTTGCCGCCAAGCAAAGATAGTCCAACTCGGCAGGAAACAACACCTCCTAACAACAACTCCTAACTCCTAACCCAGTCATTTTATAATTTAACCTCTATCCTAACTCCTAAACCAGTCATTTTATAATTTAACCTCTATCCTAACTCCTAACCCAGTCATTTTATAATTTAACCTCTATCCTAACTCCTAAACCAGTCATTTTATAATTTAACCTCTATCCTAACTCCTAAACCAGTCATCTTATAATTTAACCTCTATCCTAACTCCTAAACCAGTCATTTTATAATTTAACCTCTATCCTAACTCCTAAATCCTAAACCAGTCATTTTATAATTTAACCTTTATCCTCACTCCTAAACCAGTCACTTTATAATTTAACCTCTATCCTAACTCCTAACTCCTAAACCAGTCATTTTATAATTTAACCTCTATCCTCACTCCTAAACCAGTCACTTTATAATGTAACCTCTATCCTAACTCCTAAACCAGTCATTTTTTAATGTAACCTCTATCCTAACTAATAACTCCTAAACCAGTCACTTGATAATTTAACCTGTATCCTAACTAATAACTCCTAAACCAGTCACTTTATAATTTAACCTCTATCCTAACTCTTAATATTTGGAAAATATTTTCTTAACTCTTCTTGAACTGCACTGTAGGTTAAGGGCTTGTAAGGAAGCATTTCACGTTAAGGTCTAAACTTGATGTGTTCCGCTCATGTGACAAATAAAGTTTGATTTGATTTATAATTTGACCCCGTTTACTGTAATTAAGACTTACATTTAGTCCTGTAATGTTCTTAACAAATGAAAGCCAGATTTCCATAGAGACATGTGTAAATCAGAGAAATCTCCCACAGTTAACAGCCACTAGATGATAGCAGAGTCAAACCAACTGTATGGATGGAACCTGGCTGGAGCCTGCTGTGTCTGACTGTACTGTACTGTACTGTAATATACTGTAATATACTGTACTGTACTGTAATATACTGTAATATACTGTACTGTACTGTAATATACTGTAATATACTGTACTGTACTGTAATATACTGTAATATACTGTACTGTACTGTAATATACTGTAATATACTGTACTGTACTGTAATATACTGTAATATACTGTACTGTACTGTAATGTACTGTAATATACTGTACTGTACTGTAATATACTGTAATATACTGTACTGTAATATACTGTAATATACTGTACTGTACTGTAATATACTGTAATATACTGTACTGTACTGTAATATACTGTAATATACTGTACTGTACTGTAATATACTGTAATATACTGTACTGTAATATACTGTAATATACTGTACTGTACTGTAATATACTGTAATATACTGTACTGTACTGTAATATACTGTAATATACTGTACTGTACTGTAATATACTGTAATATACTGTACTGTACTGTAATATACTGTAATATACTGTACTGTACTGTAATATACTGTAATATACTGTACTGTAATATACTGTAATATACTGTACTGTAATATACTGTAATATACTGTAATATACTGTAATATACTGTACTGTACTGTAATATACTGTAATATACTGTACTGTACTGTAATATACTGTAATATACTGTACTGTACTGTAATATACTGTAATATACTGTACTGTACTGTACTGTACTGTTACCTGGTGGATATATAGCCTGCTGACTGTACTGTACTGTACTGTACTGTTACCTGGTGGATTTATAGCCTGTTGACTCTACTGTACTGTACTGTACTGTTACCTGGTGGATATATAGCCTGTTGACTGTACTGTACTGTACTGTTACCTGGTGGATATATAGCCTGCTGACTGTACTGTACTGTACTGTTACCTGGTGGATTTATAGCCTGCTGACTGTACTGTACTGTACTGTTACCTGGTGGATATATAGCCTGTTGACTGTACTGTACTGTACTGTACTGTTACCTGGTGGATATATAGCCTGTTGACTGTACTGTACTGTACTGTTACCTGGTGGATATATAGCCTGTTGACTGTACTGTACTGTACTGTTACCTGGTGGATATATAGCCTGTTGACTGTACTGTACTGTACTGTTACCTGGTGGATATATAGCCTGTTGACTGTACTGTACTGTACTGTACTGTTAACTGGTGGATATATAGCCTGTTGACTGTACTGTACTGTACTGTTACCTGGTGGATATATAGCCTGTTGACTGTACTGTACTGTACTGTTACCTGGTGGATATATAGCCTGTTGACTGTACTGTACTGTACTGTTACCTGGTGGATATATAGCCTGTTGACTGTACTGTACTGTACTGTTACCTGGTGGATATATAGCCTGTTGACTGTACTGTACTGTACTGTTACCTGGTGGATATATAGCCTGTTGACTGTACTGTACTGTACTGTACTGTTACCTGGTGGATATATAGCCTGTTGACTGTACTGTACTGTACTGTACTGTTACCTGGTGGATATATAGCCTGTTGACTGTACTGTACTGTACTGTACTGTACTGTTACCTGGTGGATATGTAGCCTGTTGACTGTACTGTACTGTACTGTTACCTGGTGGATATATAGCCTGCTGACTGTACTGTACTGTACTGTTACCTGGTGGATATATAGCCTGCTGACTGTACTGTACTGTACTGTTACCTGGTGGATATATAGCCTGTTGACTGTACTGTACTGTACTGTAATATACTGTAATATACTGTACTGTACTGTTACCTGGTGGATATATAGCCTGTTGACTGTACTGTACTGTACTGTAATATACTGTAATATACTGTACTGTACTGTTACCTGGTGGATATATAGCCTGCTGACTGTACTGTACTGTACTGTTACCTGGTGGATATATAGCCTGTTGACTCTACTGTACTGTACTGTACTGTTACCTGGTGGATATATAGCCTGTTGACTCTACTGTACTGTACTGTACTGTTACCTGGTGGATTTATAGCCTGTTGACTGTACTGTACTGTACTGTACTGTTACCTGGTGGATTTATAGCCTGTTGACTGTACTGTACTGTACTGTACTGTTACCTGGTGGATATATAGCCTGTTGACTGTACTGTACTGTACTGTTACCTGGTGGATATATAGCCTGCTGACTGTACTGTACTGTACTGTTACCTGGTGGATATATAGCCTGTTGACTCTACTGTACTGTACTGTACTGTTACCTGGTGGATATATAGCCTGTTGACTGTACTGTACTGTACTGTACTGTTACCTGGTGGATTTATAGCCTGCTGACTGTACTGTACTGTACTGTTACCTGGTGGATATATAGCCTGCTGACTGTACTGTACTGTACTGTTACCTGGTGGATATATAGCCTGCTGACTGTACTGTACTGTACTGTTACCTGGTGGATATATAGCCTGCTGACTGTACTGTACTGTACTGTTACCTGGTGGATATATAGCCTGTTGACTGTACTGTACTGTACTGTTACCTGGTGGATTTATAGCCTGCTGACTGTACTGTACTGTACTGTACTGTTACCTGGTGGATATATAGCCTGCTGACTGTACTGTACTGTACTGTTACCTGGTGGATATATAGCCTGCTGACTGTACTGTACTGTACTGTTACCTGGTGGATATATAGCCTGTTGACTCTACTGTACTATACTGTACTGTTACCTGGTGGATATATAGCCTGCTGACTGTACTGTACTGTACTGTTACCTGGTGGATATATAGCCTGCTGACTGTACTGTACTGTACTGTACTGTTACCTGGTGGATATATAGCCTGCTGACTGTACTGTACTATACTGTACTGTTACCTGGTGGATATATAGCCTGCTGACTGTACTGTACTGTACTGTTACCTGGTGGATATATAGCCTGTTGACTCTACTGTACTGTACTGTACTGTTACCTGGTGGATATATAGCCTGTTGACTGTACTGTACTGTACTGTTACCTGGTGGATATATAGCCTGTTGACTGTACTATACTGTACTGTTACCTGGTGGATTTATAGCCTGCTGACTGTACTGTACTGTACTGTTACCTGGTGGATATATAGCCTGCTGACTGTACTGTACTGTACTGTTACCTGGTGGATTTATAGCCTGCTGACTGTACTGTACTGTACTGTTACCTGGTGGATATATAGCCTGTTGACTGTACTGTACTGTACTGTTACCTGGTGGATATATAGCCTGTTGACTGTACTGTACTGTTACCTGGTGGATATATAGCCTGTTGACTGTACACGGGTTTATGGGTGCATGGTTGTGTCAGTCTAATTACCATCGTTGAAATAATCACCACGTGCGGTGAAAGGATGTACATTCAGTGCCCAGTTTCCCGACAGAGATGGAACTTCGGTATACGAGTTTTTTAACGACGCATCTTCTCCTACAATGGCCAAATATGTAACATGATTTCCAAAACACCTCACAGCAAGAACAGTTGCTGGCCCTACGAGGTCCGTAGTCTGCAGAACAGGGGTATTCAGCTCTGGCCCTACGAGGTCCCTAAGCCTGCAGAACAGGGGTATTCAGCTCTGGCCTTACGAGGTCCCTAAACCTGCAGAACAGGGGTATTCAGCTCTGGCCCTACGAGGTCCCTAAGCCTGCAGAACAGGGGTATTCAGATCTGGCCCTACGAGGTCCCTAAGCCTGCAGAACAGGGGTATTCAGCTATGGCTCTACGAGGTCCGTAGCCTGCAGAACAGGGGTATTCAGCTCTGGCCCTACGAGGTCCGTAGTCTGCAGAACAGGGGTATTCAGCTCTGGCCCTACGAGGTCCCTAAGCCTGCAGAACAGGGGTATTCAGCTCTGGCCCTACGAGGTCCCTAAGCCTGCAGAACAGGGGTATTCAGCTCTGGCCCTACGAGGTCCGTAGCCTGCAGAACAGGGGTATTCAGCTCTGGCCCTACGAGGTCCCTAAGCCTGCAGAACAGGGGTATTCAGCTATGGCTCTACGAGGTCCGTAGCCTGCAGAACAGGGGTATTCAGCTCTGGCCCTACGAGGTCCCTAAGCCTGCAGAACAGGGGTATTCAGCTCTGGCCCTACGAGGTCCCTAAGCCTGCAGAACAGGGGTATTCAGCTCTGGCCCTACGAGGTCCCTAAACCTGCAGAACAGGGGTATTCAGCTCTTGCCCTACGAGGTCCCTAAGCCTGCAGAACAGGGGTATTCAGCTCTGGCCCTACGAGGTCCCTAAGCCTGCAGAACAGGGGTATTCAGCTCTTGCCCTACGAGGTCCCTAAGCCTGCAGAACAGGGGTATTCAGCTCTGGCCCTACGAGGTCCCTAAGCCTGCAGAACAGGGGTATTCAGCTCTGGCCCCACGAGGTCCCTAAGCCTGCAGAACAGGGGTATTCAGCTCTGGCCCTACGAGGTCCCTAAGCCTGCAGAACAGGGGTATTCAGCTCTGGCCCTACGAGGTCCCTAAGCCTGCAGAACAGGGGTATTCAGCTCTGGCCCTACGAGGTCCCTAAGCCTGCAGAACAGGGGTATTCAGCTCTGGCCCTACGAGGTCCCTAAGCCTGCAGAACAGGGGTATTCAGCTCTGGCCCTATGAGGCCCCTAAGCCTGCAGAACAGGGGTATTCAGCTCTGGCCCTACGAGGTCCCTAAGCCTGCAGAACAGGGGTATTCAGCTCTGGCCCTACAAGGTCCCTAAGCCTGCAGAACAGGGATATTCAGCTCTTGCCCTACGAGGTCCGTAGCCTGCAGAACAGGGGTATTCAGCTCTGGCCCTACAAGGTCCCTAAGCCTGCAGAACAGGGGTATTCAGCTCTGGCCCTACGAGGTCCGTAGCCTGCAGAACAGGGGTATTCAGCTCTGGCCCTACGAGGTCCGTAGTCTGCAGAACAGGGGTATTCAGCTCTGGCCCTACGAGGTCCGTAGTCTGCAGAACAGGGGTATTCAGCTCTGGCCCTACAAGGTCCCTAAGCCTGCAGAACAGGGGTATTCAGCTCTGGCCCTACGAGGTCCCTAAGCCTGCAGAACAGGGGTATTCAGCTCTGGCCCTACGAGGTCCGTAGCCTGCAGAACAGGGGTATTCAGCTCTGGCCCTACAAGGTCCCTAAGCCTGCAGAACAGGGGTATTCAGCTCTGGCCCTACGAGGTCCCTAAGCCTGCAGAACAGGGGTATTCAGCTCTGGCCCTACGAGGTCCCTAAGCCTGCAGAACAGGGGTATTCAGCTATGGCTCTATGAGGTCCCTAAGCCTGCAGAACATGGGTATTCAGCTCTGGCCCTACGAGGTCCCTAAGCCTGCAGAACAGGGGTATTCAGCTCTGGCCCTACGAGGTCCCTAAGCCTGCAGAACAGGGGTATTCAGCTCTGGCCCTATGAGGTCCCTAAACCTGCAGAACAGGGGTATTCAGCTCTGGCCCTACGAGGTCCCTAAGCTTGCAGAACAGGGGTATTCAGCTCTGGCCCTACGAGGTCCCTAAGCCTGCAGAACAGGGGTATTCAGCTCTGGCCCTATGAGGTCCCTAAACCTGCAGAACAGGGGTATTCAGCTCTGGCCCTACGAGGTCCCTAAACCTGCAGAACAGGGGTATTCAGCTCTGGCCCTACGAGGTCCCTAAACCTGCAGAACAGGGGTATTCAGCTCTGGCCCTACGAGGTCCCTAAGCCTGCAGAACAGGGGTATTCAGCTCTGGCCTTACGAGGTCCCTAAGCCTGCAGAACAGGGGTATTCAGCTCTGGCCCTATGAGGTCCCTAAACCTGCAGAACAGGGGTATTCAGCTCTGGCCCTACGAGGTCCGTAGCCTGCAGAACAGGGGTATTCAGCTCTGGCCCTACGAGGTCCCTAAGCCTGCAGAACAGGGGTATTCAGCTCTGGCCCTACGAGGTCCCTAAACCTGCAGAACAGGGGTATTCAGCTCTGGCCCTATGAGGTCCCTAAGCCTGCAGAACAGGGGTATTCAGCTCTGGCCCTACGAGGTCCCTAAGCCTGCAGAACAGGGGTATTCAGCTCTGGCCCTATGAGGTCCCTAAGCCTGCAGAACAGGGGTATTCAGCTCTGGCCCTACGAGGTCCCTAAGCCTGCAGAACAGGGGTATTCAGCTCTGGCCCTATGAGGTCCCTAAGCCTGCAGAACAGGGGTATTCAGCTCTTGCCCTACGAGGTCCGTAGCCTGCAGAACAGGGGTATTCAGCTCTGGCCCTACGAGGTCCCTAAGCCTGCAGAACAGGGGTATTCAGCTCTGGCCCTATGAGGTCCCTAAACCTGCAGAACAGGGGTATTCAGCTCTGGCCCTACGAGGTCCCTAAGCTTGCAGAACAGGGGTATTCAGCTCTGGCCCTACGAGGTCCCTAAGCCTGCAGAACAGGGGTATTCAGCTCTGGCCCTACGAGGTCCCTAAGCCTGCAGAACAGGGGTATTCAGCTCTGGCCCTATGAGGTCCCTAAGCCTGCAGAACAGGGGTATTCAGCTCTGGCCCTACGAGGTCCGTAGCCTGCAGAACAGGGGTATTCAGCTCTGGCCCTACGAGGTCCCTAAGCCTGCAGAACAGGGGTATTCAGCTCTGGCCCTACGAGGTCCCTAAGCCTGCAGAACAGGGGTATTCAGCTCTGGCCCTACGAGGTCCCTAAGCCTGCAGAACAGGGGTATTCAGCTCTGGCCCTATGAGGTCCCTAAACCTGCAGAACAGGGGTATTCAGCTCTGGCCCTACGAGGTCCCTAAGCTTGCAGAACAGGGGTATTCAGCTCTGGCCCTACGAGGTCCCTAAGCCTGCAGAACAGGGGTATTCAGCTCTGGCCCTACGAGGTCCCTAAACCTGCAGAACAGGGGTATTCAGCTCTGTCCCTACGAGGTCCCTAAACCTGCAGAACAGGGGTATTCAGCTCTGGCCCTACGAGGTCCCTAAACCTGCAGAACAGGGGTATTCAGCTCTGGCCCTACGAGGTCCCTAAGCCTGCAGAACAGGGGTATTCAGCTCTGGCCTTACGAGGTCCCTAAGCCTGCAGAACAGGGTATTCAGCTCTGGCCCTACGAGGTCCCTAAGCCTGCAGAACAGGGGTATTCAGCTCTGGCCCTACGAGGTCCCTAAACCTGCAGAACAGGGGTATTCAGCTCTGGCCCTATGAGGTCCCTAAGCCTGCAGAACAGGGGTATTCAGCTCTGGCCCTACGAGGTCCCTAAGCCTGCAGAACAGGGGTATTCAGCTCTGGCCCTACGAGGTCCCTAAGCCTGCAGAACAGGGGTATTCAGCTCTGGCCCTACGAGGTCCGTAGCCTGCAGAACAGGGGTATTCAGCTCTGGCCCTACGAGGTCCCTAAGCCTGCAGAACAGGGGTATTCAGCTCTGGCCCTATGAGGTCCCTAAGCCTGCAGAACAGGGGTATTCAGCTCTGGCCCTACGAGGTCCGTAGCCTGCAGAACAGGGGTATTCAGCTCTGGCCCTACGAGGTCCCTAAGCCTGCAGAACAGGGGTATTCAGCTCTGGCCCTACGAGGTCCCTAAGCCTGCAGAACAGGGGTATTCAGCTCTGGCCCTACGAGGTCCCTAAGCCTGCAGAACAGGGGTATTCAGCTCTGGCCCTACGAGGTCCCTAAGCCTGCAGAACAGGGGTATTCAGCTCTGGCCCTACGAGGCCCCTAAGCCTGCAGAACAGGGGTATTCAGCTCTGGCCCTACGAGGTCCCTAAGCCTGCAGAACAGGGGTATTCAGCTCTGGCCCTACGAGGTCCGTAGCCTGCAGAACAGGGGTATTCAGCTCTGGCCCTACGAGGTCCGTAAGCCTGCAGAACAGGGGTATTCAGCTCTGGCCCTACGAGGTCCGTAGCCTGCAGAACAGGGGTATTCAGCTCTGGCCCTACGAGGTCCGTAGCCTGCAGAACAGGGGTATTCAGCTCTGGCCCTACGAGGTCCGTAGCCTGCAGAACAGGGGTATTCAGCTCTGGCCCTACGAGGTCCGTAAGCCTGCAGAACATGGGTATTCAGCTCTGGCCCTACGAGGTCCCTAAGCCTGCAGAACAGGGGTATTCAGCTCTGGCCCTACGAGGTCCGTAAGCCTGCAGAACAGGGGTATTCAGCTCTGGCCCTACGAGGTCCCTAAGCCTGCAGAACAGGGGCATCCCAGCTCTGGCCCTACGAGGTCCGTGAGCCTGCAGAACAGGGGTATTCAGCTCTGGCCCTACGAGGCCCGTAAGCCTGCTGCTTTTCTGTTCTACCTGATCATTAATAGCACCCGTGTGGCCCAGCCGGTGTCCCAAGTTTAAATCAGTGCCTGACAATGAAAAAATGCAGTGGAATTGTCTTCAATGTGCATTGTATAGTTGGAGAGGTATAGAGCCAGGGGAAACCCATCTGCACTAGTCAGAGCAGGACCTTTCATTCAGTTATTACAGAAAACAGTACAATGTTTCTATAGCAAATGGGACCTCATGAGAACTCTCAATCCTGGTCTACGTCAAGTTTCACATTCTGCATTTACTACAGTTAATGTCAAAACTATGTTCCAGACTAGTATCACAGAGTGTTACTCTAGTCTAACTCTATGTTCCAGACTAGTATCACAGAGTGTTACTCTAGTCTAACTCTATGTTCCAGACTAGTATCAGGGAGTGTTACTCTAGTCTAACTCTATGTTCCAGACTAGTATCAGGGTGTTACTCTAGTCTAACTCTATGTTCCAGACTAGTATCAGAGTGTTACTCTAGTCTAACTCTATGTTCCAGACTAGTATCAGGGAGTGTTACTTCAGTCTAACTCTATGTTCCAGACTAGTATCAGAGTGTTACTCTAGTCTAACTCTATGTTCCAGACTAGTATCAGAGTGTTACTTCAGTCTAACTCTATGTTCCAGACTAGTATCAGAGTGTTACTCTAGTCTAACTCTATGTTCCAGACTAGTATCAGAGTGTTACTCTAGTCTAACTCTATGTTCCAGACTAGTATCAGGGAGTGTCACTCTAGTCTAACTCTATGTTCCAGACTAGTATCAGAGTGTTACTCTAGTCTAACTCTATGTTCCAGACTAGTATCAGAGTGTTACTCTAGTCTAACTCTATGTTCCAGACTAGTATCAGGGAGTGTTACTCTAGTCTAACTCTATGTTCCAGACTAGTATCAGAGTGTTACTCTAGTCTAACTCTATGTTCCAGACTAGTATCAGAGTGTTACTCTAGTCTAGCTCTATGTTCCAGACTAGTATCAGGGAGTGTTACTCTAGTCTAACTCTATGAACCAGACTAGTATCAGAGTGTTACTCTAGTCTAGCTCTATGTTCCAGACTAGTATCAGCGTGTTACTCTAGTCTAACTCTATGTTCCAGACTATTATCAGGGAGTGTTACTCTAGTCTAACTCTATGTTCCAGACTAGTATCAGGGAGTGTTACTCTAGTCTAACTCTATGTTCCAGACTAGTATCAGGGAGTGTTACTCTAGTCTAACTCTATGTTCCAGACTAGTATCAGGGAGTGTTACTCTAGTCTAACTCTATGTTCCAGACTAGTATCATAGAGTGTTACTCTAGTCTAACTCTATGTTCCAGACTAGTATCAGGGAGTGTTACTCTAGTCTAACTCTATGTTCCGGACTAGTATCAGGGAGTGTTACTCTAGTCTAACTCTATGAACCAGACTAGTATCAGAGTGTTACTCTAGTCTAACTCTATGTTCCAGACTAGTATCAGAGTGTTACTCTAGTCTAGCTCTATGTTCCAGACTAGTATCAGGGAGTGTTACTCTAGTCTAACTCTATGAACCAGACTAGTATCAGGGAGTGTTACTCTAGTCTAACTCTATGAACCAGACTAGTATCAGGGAGTGTTACTCTAGTCTAGCTCTATGTTCCAGACTAGTATCAGGGAGTGTTACTCTAGTCTAACTCTATGAACCAGACTAGTATCAGAGTGTTACTCTCGTCACAATATAGTAGTGTGTTATTACCCTGCTGTGACCTGGAAAGTGCATCAGTGTTCAGGCAACCATCAGCCCCTCCCTAGGCTATAACTCAGTCTGGCTGTACTTGGCCCTGAACCCCTACCTCCTACCCCCATCCCCAGGCCCCAGTTCTCTCTTCTCCAGTCATATACCCTGAGCCCTGGGCCAGCCATGAAAACTCATGGTCTGTGACAGGGAACCTCCGGTGAGTCTCATTCTTATCCCTTGTCCCTGGCATGAAGCTCCTCTCTCTACGTGGGGTTCCTCTCATGGCTCCAGGACAGCGAAGCTCCCACTGAGAGAGAGAGAGTAGCTCCACACCCTAGTACTTCAACAGTAACAAGGGGCTGACCTAACCTAGTACAACAACAGTACCTGCTGTCTCATCCTCTGAATGCTCGGCTATGAAAGCCTACTGACATTTATCTATGAACTTTTGAACATCTTGGCCATGTCCTGCTATAATCTCCACCCAGCACAGCCAGAAGAGGACTCGTCACCCCTCAGAGCCTGGTTCCTCTCTAGGTTTCTTCCTCGGATCCTAGGTTCAGAGCCTTTCTAGGGAGTTTTTCCACCGTGCTCCTACATCTGCATTGCTTGCTGTTTGGGGTTTTAGGCTGAGTTTCTGTACAGCACTTTGCGACATCTGGGCTCTATAAATACATTGATTGATAGCACAATAGCAGATAAGCAGTAGCACAACAGTAGCACAGCACGAGCACAGTGAAGCATCGCTCCCCAGACACGGATATGACAGTGTTGAAAAATATCCTCTTTATAAAAACGCTAAGGAGTCAAAATGTCACATATTAGCCCCAGTGACCTGTGAATAATGTCACTTCCTATTAGGCCTGTAGGAAGTATCTGTGAGCTTCCTGTGTGTGTTGGATTGTATGCTCTGGCCTACAAATCAGAACACAGACACACAGAGCAGGGGAAAAAGGTACTTCAGCAGAGAGAGAGAGAGAGGGAGAGAGAGAGAGAGGGAGAGAAAGAGAGGGAGAGAGTAGAGAGAGAGGGAGAGAGAGAGAGAGAGAGAGAGAGAGAGAGGGAGCAGATCAGAGGATCTCTGGGTGATTTATATCGCCTCGCTCATAAATGGAGCACTACCCATACGGTTTTAATCCAAATGAGTGCACTATATAGGGAATAGGGTGCCATTTGGTACGTATCCAGTGACTTTATGGAGCAGTGAGAGGCTCCACACACAGTATAGTTCCTAATGGAAGATCAGACCTCTACCTGAGTCTACAGTATAGTTCCTAATAGAAGGAGATCAGACCTCTACCTGAGTCTACAGTATAGTTCCTAATGGAAGGAGATCAGACCTCTACCTGAGTCTACAGTATAGTTCCTAATGGAAGGAGATCAGACCTCTACCTGAGTCTACAGTATAGTTCCTAATGGAAGGAGATCAGACCTCTACCTGAGTCTACAGTATAGTTCCTAATGGAAGGAGATCAGACCTCTACCTGAGTCTACAGTATAGTTCCTAATGGAAGGAGATCAGACCTCTACCTGAGTCTACAGTATAGTTCCTAATGGAAGGAGATCAGACCTCTACCTGAGTCTACAGTATAGTTCCTAATGGAAGGAGATCAGACCTCTACCTGAGTCTACAGTATAGTTCCTAATGGAAGGAGATCAGACCTCTACCTGAGTCTACAATATAGTTCCTAATGGAAGGAGATCAGACCTCTACCTGAGTCTACAGTATAGTTCCTAATGGAAGGAGATCAGACCTCTACCTGAGTCTACAGTATAGTTCCTAATGGAAGGAGATCAGACCTCTACCTGAGTCTACAGTATAGTTCCTAATGGACGGAGATCAGACCTCTACCTGAGTCTACAGTATAGTTCCTAATGGAAGGAGATCAGACCTCTACCTGAGTCTACAGTATAGTTCCTAATGGAAGGAGATCAGACCTCTACCTGAGTCTACAGTATAGTTCCTAATGGAAGGAGATCAGACCTCTACCTGAGTCTACAGTATAGTTCCTAATGGAAGGAGATCAGACCTCTACCTGAGTCTACAGTATAGTTCCTAATGGAAGGAGATCAGACCTCTACCTGAGTCTACAGTATAGTTCCTAATGCAAGGAGATCAGACCTCTACCTGAGTCTACAGTATAGTTCCTAATGGAAGATCAGACCTCTACCTGAGTCTACAGTATAGTTCCTAATGGAATGAGATCAGACCTCTACCTGAGTCTACAGTATAGTTCCTAATGCAAGGAGATCAGACCTCTACCTGAGTCTACAATATAGTTCCTAATGGAAGGAGATCAGACCTCTACCTGAGTCTACAGTATAGTTCCTAATGGAAGGAGATCAGACCTCTACCTGAGTCTACAGTATAGTTCCTAATGGAAGGAGATCAGACCTCTACCTGAGTCTACAGTATAGTTCCTCATGAAAGGAGATCAGACCTCTACCTGAGTCTACAGTATAGTTCCTAATGCAAGGAGATCAGACCTCTACCTGAGTCTACAGTATAGTTCCTAATGGAAGGAGATCAGACCTCTACCTGAGTCTACAGTATAGTTCCTAATGGAAGGAGATCAGACCTCTACCTGAGTCTACACTATAGTTCCTAATGCAAGGAGATCAGACCTCTACCTGAGTCTACAGTATAGTTCCTCATGAAAGGAGATCAGACCTCTACCTGAGTCTACAGTATAGTTCCTAATGGAAGATCAGACCTCTACCCAAGTCTACAGTATAGTTCCTAATGGAAGGAGATCAGACCTCTACCTGAGTCTACAGTATAGTTCCTAATGGAAGGAGATCAGACCTCTACCTGAGTCTACAGTATAGTTCCTAATGGAAGGAGATCAGACCTCTACCTGAGTCTACAGTATAGTTCCTAATGGAAGATCAGACCTCTACCCGAGTCTACAGTATAGTTCCTAATGGAAGGAGATCAGACCTCTACCTGAGTCTACAGTATAGTTCCTAATGGAAGGAGATCAGACCTCTAACTGAGTCTACAGTATAGTTCCTAATGGAAGGAGCTCAGACCTCTACCTGAGTCTACAGTATAGTTCCTAATGGAAGGAGATCAGACCTCTACCTGAGTCTACAGTATAGTTCCTAATGGAAGGAGATCAGACCTCTACCTGAGTCTACAGTATAGTTCCTAATGGAAGGAGATCAGACCTCTACCTGAGTCTACAGTATAGTTCCTAATGGAAGGAGATCAGACCTCTACCTGAGTCTACAGTATAGTTCCTAATGGAAGGAGATCAGACCTCTACCTGAGTCTACAGTATAGTTCCTAATGGAAGGAGATCAGACCTCTACCTGAGTCTACAGTATAGTTCCTAATGGAAGGAGATCAGACCTCTACCTGAGTCTACAGTATAGTTCCTAATGGAAGATCAGACCTCTACCTGAGTCTACAGTATAGTTCCTAATGGAAGGAGATCAGACCTCTACCTGAGTCTACAGTATAGTTCCTAATGGAAGGAGATCAGACCTCTACCTGAGTCTACAGTATAGTTCCTAATGGAAGGAGATCAGACCTCTACCTGAGTCTACAGTATAGTTCCTAATGGAAGGAGATCAGACCTCTACCTGAGTCTACAGTATAGTTCCTAATGGAAGGAGATCAGACCTCTACCTGAGTCTACAGTATAGTTCCTAATGGAAGGAGATCAGACCTCTACCTGAGTCTACAGTATAGTTCCTAATGGAAGGAGATCAGACCTCTACCTGAGTCTACAGTATAGTTCCTAATGGAAGGAGATCAGACCTCTACCTGAGTCTACAGTATAGTTCCTAATGCAAGGAGATCAGACCTCTACCTGAGTCTACAGTATAGTTCCTAATGGAAGATCAGACCTCTACCTGAGTCTACAGTATAGTTCCTAATGGAATGAGATCAGACCTCTACCTGAGTCTACAGTATAGTTCCTAATGCAAGGAGATCAGACCTCTACCTGAGTCTACAATATAGTTCCTAATGGAAGGAGATCAGACCTCTACCTGAGTCTACAGTATAGTTCCTAATGGAAGGAGATCAGACCTCTACCTGAGTCTACAGTATAGTTCCTAATGGAAGGAGATCAGACCTCTACCTGAGTCTACAGTATAGTTCCTCATGAAAGGAGATCAGACCTCTACCTGAGTCTACAGTATAGTTCCTAATGCAAGGAGATCAGACCTCTACCTGAGTCTACAGTATAGTTCCTAATGGAAGGAGATCAGACCTCTACCTGAGTCTACAGTATAGTTCCTAATGGAAGGAGATCAGACCTCTACCTGAGTCTACACTATAGTTCCTAATGCAAGGAGATCAGACCTCTACCTGAGTCTACAGTATAGTTCCTCATGAAAGGAGATCAGACCTCTACCTGAGTCTACAGTATAGTTCCTAATGGAAGATCAGACCTCTACCCAAGTCTACAGTATAGTTCCTAATGGAAGGAGATCAGACCTCTACCTGAGTCTACAGTATAGTTCCTAATGGAAGGAGATCAGACCTCTACCTGAGTCTACAGTATAGTTCCTAATGGAAGGAGATCAGACCTCTACCTGAGTCTACAGTATAGTTCCTAATGGAAGATCAGACCTCTACCCGAGTCTACAGTATAGTTCCTAATGGAAGGAGATCAGACCTCTACCTGAGTCTACAGTATAGTTCCTAATGGAAGGAGATCAGACCTCTAACTGAGTCTACAGTATAGTTCCTAATGGAAGGAGCTCAGACCTCTACCTGAGTCTACAGTATAGTTCCTAATGGAAGGAGATCAGACCTCTACCTGAGTCTACAGTATAGTTCCTAATGGAAGGAGATCAGACCTCTACCTGAGTCTACAGTATAGTTCCTAATGGAAGGAGATCAGACCTCTACCTGAGTCTACAGTATAGTTCCTAATGGAAGGAGATCAGACCTCTACCTGAGTCTACAGTATAGTTCCTAATGGAAGGAGATCAGACCTCTACCTGAGTCTACAGTATAGTTCCTAATGGAAGGAGATCAGACCTCTACCTGAGTCTACAGTATAGTTCCTAATGGAAGGAGATCAGACCTCTACCTGAGTCTACAGTATAGTTCCTAATGGAAGATCAGACCTCTACCTGAGTCTACAGTATAGTTCCTAATGGAAGGAGATCAGACCTCTACCTGAGTCTACAGTATAGTTCCTAATGGAAGGAGATCAGACCTCTACCTGAGTCTACAGTATAGTTCCTAATGGAAGGAGATCAGACCTCTACCTGAGTCTACAGTATAGTTCCTAATGGAAGGAGATCAGACCTCTACCTGAGTCTACAGTATAGTTCCTAATGCAAGGAGATCAGACCTCTACCTGAGTCTACAGTATAGTTCCTAATGGAAGGAGATCAGACCTCTACCTGAGTCTACAGTATAGTTCCTAATGGAAGGAGATCAGACCTCTACCTGAGTCTACAGTATAGTTCCTAATGGAATGAGATCAGACCTCTACCTGAGTCTACAGTATAGTTCCTAATGGAAGGAGATCAGACCTCTACCTGAGTCTACAGTATAGTTCCTAATGGAAGGAATAATTTCTGTCAGAGTGATGAATTCTTCTCGGTGCAGCTTATGAATCATTATATAAATCGGTGTAGTGACAGTCTGTTGAGGGGGAAGATGTCTGTTGGGGGGACTGTCTGTTGGGGGGGACTGTCTGTTGGGGGGGACTGTCTGTTGGGGGGGGGGACTGTCTGTTGGGGGGGGACTGTCTGTTGAGGGGGGACTGTCTGTTGGGGGGACTGTCTGTTGGGGGGACTGTCTGTTGGGGGGACTGTCTGTTGGGGGGGCTGTCTGTTGGGGGGGGACTGTCTGTTGGGGGGGGACTGTCTGTTGGGGGGACTGTCTGTTGGGGGGACTGTCTGTTGGGGGGGGGCTTTCTGTTGGGGGGGCTGTCTGTTGGGGGGCTGTCTGTTGGGGGGGACTGTCTGTTGAGGGGGACTGTCTGTTGGGGGGGGACTGTCTGTTGGGGGAGGGGCTGTCTGTTGAGGGGGGACTGTCTGTTGAGGGGGCTGTCTGTTGAGGGGGGACTGTCTGTTGGGGGGACTGTCTGTTGAGGGGGGACTGTCTGTTGGGGGGGACTGTCTGTTGGGGGGGGGACTGTCTGTTGGGGGGGGACTGTCTGTTGGGGGGGACTGTCTGTTGAGGGGGGACTGTCTGTTGGGGGGACTGTCTGTTGAGGGGGGACTGTCTGTTGAGGGGGACTGTCTGTTGGGGGGGGACTGTCTGTTGAGGGGGGACTGTCTGTTGGGGGGACTGTCTGTTGGGGGGACTGTCTGTTGAGGGGGGACTGTCTGTTGAGGGGGGACTGTCTGTTGGGGGGGACTGTCTGTTGAGGGGGAAGATGTCTGTTGGAGGGGGACTGTCTGTTGGGTGGGGACTGTCTGGGGGGGGGACTGTCTGTTGGAGGGGGACTGTCTGTTGGGGGGACTGTCTGTTGAGGGGGAAGATGTCTGTTGGAGGGGGGACTGTCTGTTGAGGGGGAGATGTCTGTTGGGGGGGGACTGTCTGTTGAGGGGGGACTGTCTGTTGGAGGGGGGACAGTCTGTTGAGGGGGACTGTCTGTTGGGGGGAAGATGTCTGTTGGAGGGGGACTGTCTGTTGAGGGGGGGACTGTCTGTTGAGGGGGGACAGTCTGTTGGGGGGGGACTGTCTGTTGAGGGGGGACTGTCTGTTGAGGGGGGACTGTCTGTTGGGGGGACTGTCTGTTGAGGGGGAAGATGTCTGTTGAGGGGGGGACTGTCTGTTGGAGGGGGGACAGTCTGTTGAGGGGGGACTGTCTGTTGAGGGGGAAGATGTCTGTTGGGGGGGGACTGTCTGTTGAGGGGGGACTGTCTGTTGAGGGGGGGGACAGTCTGTTGGGGGGGACTGTCTGTTGAGGGGGACTGTCTGTTGAGGGGGGACTGTCTGTTGGGGGGGGGACTGTCTGTTGAGGGGGAAGATGTCTGTTGAGGGGGGACTGTCTGTTGGAGGGGGACAGTCTGTTGAGGGGGGAAGATGTCTGTTGGAGGGGGGACAGTCTGTTGAGGGGGAGATGTCTGTTGGAGGGGGGGACTGTCTGTTGGGGGGACTGTCTGTTGAGGGGGACTGTCTGTTGGGGGGCTGTCTGTTGGGGGGACTGTCTGTTGAGGGGGGGACAGTCTGTTGGAGGGGGGACTGTCTGTTGGAGGGGGACAGTCTGTTGAGGGGGACTGTCTGTTGGGGGGACTGTCTGTTGGGGGGGGACTGTCTGTTGGGGGGGGACTGTCTGTTGGGGGGACTGTCTGTTGGGGGGACTGTCTGTTCAGGGGGACTGTCTGTTGGGGGGACTGTCTGTTGGGGGGACTGTCTGTTGGGGGGACTGTCTGTTGGGGGGACTGTCTGTTGAGGGGGGACTGTCTGTTGGAGGGGGACAGTCTGTTGAGGGGGGGACTGTCTGTTGTTGGGGGGGACTGTCTGTTGGGGGGACTGTCTGTTGGGGGGGGGGACTGTCTGTTGAGGGGGGGACTGTCTGTTCAGGGGGGACTGTCTGTTGGGGGGCTGTCTGTTGGGGGGACTGTCTGTTGGAGGAGGGGACTGTCTGTTGAGGGGGGACTGTCTGTTGGGGGGGCTGTCTGTTGGGGGGGACTGTCTGTTGGAGGGGGGGACAGTCTGTTGAGGGGGGACTGTCTGTTGAGGGGGGACTGTCTGTTGAGGGGGACTGTCTGTTGGGGGGACTGTCTGTTGAGGGGGAAGATGTCTGTTGGAGGGGGACTGTCTGTTGAGTGGGGACTGTCTGTTGGGGGGACTGTCTGTTGGGGGGGACTGTCTGTTGGGGGGGGACTGTCTGTTGGGGGGACTGTCTGTTGGGGGGACTGTCTGTTGGGGGGACTGTCTGTTGAGGGGGGGACTGTCTGTTGGGGGGACTGTCTGTTGGGGGGACTGTCTGTTGGGGGGGGACTGTCTGTTGAGGGGGGGACTGTCTGTTGGGGGAAGATGTCTGTTGGAGGGGGGACTGTCTGTTGAGGGGGGACTGTCTGTTGAGGGGGAGATGTATGTTGGGGGGGGGACTGTCTGTTGAGGGGGAAGATGTCTGTTGGGGGGGGGACTGTCTGTTGAGGGGGGACTGTCTGTTGAGGGGGGGACAGTCTGTTGGGGGGGACTGTCTGTTGGGGGGGGGACTGTCTGTTGAGGGGGACTGTCTGTTGGGGGGACTGTCTGTTGAGGGGGGAAGATGTCTGTTGAGGGGGGACTGTCTGTTGGAGGGGGACTGTCTGTTGAGGGGGACTGTCTGTTGGGGGGACTGTCTGTTGAGGGGGAAGATGTCTGTTGAGGGGGGACAGTCTGTTGAGGGGGAAGATGTCTGTTGGAGGGGGACTGTCTGTTGAGGGGGGAGATGTCTGTTGGAGGGGGGGACTGTCTGTTGGGGGGGGACTGTCTGTTGAGGGGGACTGTCTGTTGGGGGGCTGTCTGTTGGGGGGACTGTCTGTTGAGGGGGGACAGTCTGTTGGAGGGGGGACTGTCTGTTGGAGGGGGGACAGTCTGTTGAGGGGGGACAGTCTGTTGGAGGGGGGACTGTCTGTTGGAGGGGGGACAGTCTGTTGGAGGGGGGACAGTCTGTTGGAGGGGGACAGTCTGTTGGAGGGGGGACAGTCTGTTGGGGGGCTGTCTGTTGGAGGGGGGACTGTCTGTTGGAGGGGGGACAGTCTGTTGAGGGGGGACAGTCTGTTGAGGGGGGACTGTCTGTTGAGGGGGGACTGTCTGTTGAGGGGGACTGTCTGTTCAGGGGGACTGTCTGTTGGGGGGCTGTCTGTTGGGGGGACTGTCTGTTGGAGGAGGGGACTGTCTGTTGAGGGGGACTGTCTGTTGGGGGGGCTGTCTGTTGGGGGGACTGTCTGTTGGAGGGGGACAGTCTGTTGAGGGGGACTGTCTGTTGAGGGGGGACTGTCTGTTGAGGGGGGACTGTCTGTTGGAGGGGGGACAGTCTGTTGAGGGTGGGACTGTCTGTTGAGGGGGACTGTCTGTTGGGGGGACTGTCTGTTGGGGGGGACTGTCTGTTGGGGGGACTGTCTGTTGGGGGGGGACTGTCTGTTGGGGGGACTGTCTGTTGGGGGGACTGTCTGTTGGGGGGGGGACTGTCTGTTGGGGGGGGGGCTGTCTGTTGAGGGGGGACTGTCTGTTGGGGGGGGACTGTCTGTTGGGGGGGGCTGTCTGTTGAGGGGGGGACTGTCTGTTGGGGGGGACTGTCTGTTGGGGGGCTGTCTGTTGGGGGGACTGTCTGTTGGGGGGGACTGTCTGTTGGGGGGGACTGTCTGTTGGGGGGGACTGTCTGTTGGGGGGGACTGTCTGTTGGGGGGACTGTCTGTTGGGGGGACTGTCTGTTGGGGGGGACTGTCTGTTGGGGGGACTGTCTGTTGGGGGGCTGTCTGTTGAGGGGGAAGATGTCTGTTGGGGGGGACTGTCTGTTGAGGGGGGACTGTCTGTTGAGGGGGAGATGTCTGTTGGAGGGGGGACAGTCTGTTGAGGGGGAGATGTCTGTTGGAGGGGGGACTGTCTGTTGGGGGGACTGTCTGTTGAGGGGGACTGTCTGTTGGGGGGCTGTCTGTTGGGGGGACTGTCTGTTGAGGGGGGACAGTCTGTTGGAGGGGGACTGTCTGTTGGAGGGGGGACAGTCTGTTGAGGGGGACAGTCTGTTGGAGGGGGGACTGTCTGTTGGAGGGGGGACAGTCTGTTGAGGGGGACAGTCTGTTGAGGGGGGACTGTCTGTTGAGGGGGGACTGTCTGTTGAGGGGGGACTGTCTGTTGAGGGGGGACTGTCTGTTCAGGGGGACTGTCTGTTGGGGGGGCTGTCTGTTGGGGGGACTGTCTGTTGGAGGAGGGGACTGTCTGTTGAGGGGGACTGTCTGTTGGGGGGGGGCTGTCTGTTGGGGGGACTGTCTGTTGAGGGGGGGACTGTCTGTTGAGGGGGGGACTGTCTGTTGAGGGTGGGACTGTCTGTTGAGGGTGGGACTGTCTGTTGAGGGGGACTGTCTGTTGAGGGGGGACTGTCTGTTGAGGGGGGACTGTCTGTTGGAGGGGGACTGTCTGTTGAGGGGGGACTGTCTGTTGAGGGGGGGACTGTCTGTTGAGGGGGACTGTCTGTTGGGGGGACTGTCTGTTGGGGGGGGACTGTCTGTTGGGGGACTGTCTGTTGCAGGGGGACTGTCTGTTGGGGGGACTGTCTGTTGGGGGGGACTGTCTGTTGGGGGGACTGTCTGTTGGGGGGCTGTCTGTTGAGGGGGGACTGTCTGTTGGGGGGGGACTGTCTGTTGGGGGGGGGACTGTCTGTTGGGGGGACTGTCTGTTGGGGGGCTGTCTGTTGGGGGGACTGTCTGTTGGGGGGACTGTAGGTTGGGGGGACTGTCTGTTGAGGGGGGGACTGTCTGTTGGGGGGACTGTCTGTTGGGGGGACTGTCTGTTGGGGGGACTGTCTGTTGGGGGGACTGTCTGTTGGGGGGCTGTCTGTTGGGGGGACTGTCTGTTGGGGGGGACTGTCTGTTGGGGGGACTGTCTGTTGGGGGGACTGTCTGTTGGGGGGCTGTCTGTTGGGGGGACTGTCTGTTGGGGGGACTGTCTGTTGGGGGGACTGTCTGTTGGGGGGACTGTCTGTTGGGGGGGGCTGTCTGTTGGAGGGGACTGTCTGTTGGGGGGACTGTCTGTTGGGGGACTGTCTGTTGAGGGGGACTGTCTGTTGGGGGGCTGTCTGTTGGGGGGACTGTCTGTTGGGGGGCTGTCTGTTGGGGGGTGGGCTGTCTGTTGGGCGGGGACTGTCTGTTGGGGGGGGACTGTCTGTTGGGGGGACTGTCTGTTGAGGGGGGGACTGTCTGTTGGGGGGACTGTCTGTTGGGGGGACTGTCTGTTGGGGGCTGTCTGTTGGGGGGACTGTCTGTTGGGGGGACTGTCTGTTGGGGGGCTGTCTGTTGGGGGACTGTCTGTTGGGGGGACTGTCTGTTGGGGGGGACTGTCTGTTGGGGGGACTGTCTGTTGGGGGGGGGCTGTCTGTTGGGGGGTGGGCTGTCTGTTGGGGGGGGACTCTCTGTTGGGGGGGTGTAGTGAAAGATCAGCTCTTATGTCTTTGTAAAATCACTGTAGCCTCATTTCTTTTGACACTTTGATGTAAACCTGTGGTAGGCTGGCCTTGGTTGGCTGGCCTTGGTTGGCTGGCCTTGGTTGGCTGGCCTTGGTGGGTTGGCCTGCGGTGCCCTGGCCTTTGGTGGGCTTGAAATGCATTTCCACTGCCTCCAGAATTTGGTAAATTATGTAATGTTGCTAGCTAGAACAGTGGAGGTGCAAGATGGCGGCCCCCACGCACTTACCACAAATTCCTTCTGTGAGCTATAAATACTGAAGCTACACAGGGATGTATAACACACACACACACGCACACACACACACACACACACACACACACACACACACACACACACACACACACACACACACACACACACACACACACACACACACACACACACACACACACACACACACACACACACACACACACACACACACACACACAGGTAGGTATCCTCAAGCCAGACCAAGATGAGCACCTTGTGGAAGGCCTAGATAGAGAGACCAGTGTGTTCATTAATACCTGTAGTGTTCAGAGAGACCAGTGTGTTCATTAATACCTGTAGTGTTCAGAGAGACCAGTGTGTTCATTAATACCTGTAGTGTTCAGAGAGACCAGTGTGTTCATTAATACCTGTAGTGTTCAGAGAGACCAGTGTGTTCATTAATACCTGTAGTGTTCAGAGAGACCAGTGTGTTCATTAATACCTGTAGTGTTCAGAGAGACCAGTGTGTTCATTAATACCTGTAGTGTTCAGAGAGACCAGTGTGTTCATTAATACCTGTAGTGTTCAGAGAGACCAGTGTGTTCATTAATACCTGTAGTGTTTTGAGAGACCAGTGTGTTCATTAATACCTGTAGTGTTCAGAGAGACTAATGTGTTCATTAATACCTGTAGTGTTCAGAGAGACCAGTGTGTTCATTAATACCTGTAGTGTTTTGAGAGACCAGTGTGTTCATTAATACCTGTAGTGTTCAGAGAGACTAATGTGTTCATTAATACCTGTAGTGTTCAGTAGACACGGCCATTAACGCTGTGCTGCACCCGACTGGGATGACTGGAGGGAGGAGAGCTGTGTTCTGGATGATTCCCTGCCAAGCCCAGGCCCTCTGCTCATCCTGTTCCATACTCGGATTTATAGACCAAGCACAAAGTCGGAAACATTTCCAGGAGTTGTATTTTCGGTGTGTGGGTGGGTCAGTGGGTTGAGTGGGGGTTGGTGGGGGGTTGGTGGGTGGGTGGGGGTTGGTGTGTGGGTCGGTGGGCGGGTGGGTGGGTGGGGGGCTGGGGGTGAGAGAGTGGGTTTGTGAGTGGGTGTGGGTCGCGGGTGGGTGAGTCGGTGGGTGGGTGAGTCGGTCAGTGGGTGGTGGGTTGGTGGGCACGTGGGTGGGTGGGTGGGTGGGGGGTTGGTGGGGGGTTGGTGGGGGTCGGTGGGTGGGTGAGTGAGTGGGTGGGGGGTGAGAGAGTGGGTTTGTGAGTGGGTGTGGGTCGTGGGTGGGTGGGTGGGTGTGTGATTGGGGCCATAGTGTCTCCTTCTCACTACCCTTCCCTCTCTCCTTCCCTCTCTCCTTCCCTCCCTTCTTCCCTTTCTCCTTCCCTCCCTCCTTCCCTCCCTCCTTCCCCCCCCTTCTTCCCTTTCTCCTTCCCTCCCTCCTTCCCTTTCTCCCTCCCTCCCTTCTTGCCTCTCTCCTTCCCTCTCTCCTTCCCTCCCTTCTTCCCTTTCTCCTTCCCTCCCTCCATCCCTTTCTCCTTCCCTCCCTTCTTCCCTCTCCTTCCCTCCCTCCTTCCCTCCCTCCTTCCCTCCCTTCTTCCCTTTCTCCTTCCCTCCCTCCTTCCCTCCCTTCTTCCCTCTCCTTCCCTCCCTCCTTCCCTCCCTCCTTCCCTCCCTTCTTCCCTTTCTCCTTCCCTCCCTCCTTCCCTCCCTCCTTCCCTTTCTCCTTCCCTCCCTCCTTCCCTTTCTCCCTCTCTCCTCTCTGCCTTCATCCTATCCATTTCTCCTCCACCATAAATAGAAGGAGACCATAAGGGGCCATGTTCATTCCAGCTGTCAGATGTTTTCTGGTCGTCAACTAGACATGTAGGAATAATACTGTTTTCCAACTCATTTGAATATCAAAATAGATTTATTACAGTGGCATGTGTGAGCACCACTCCTTCAGGGGGAGATGGAGGGACAGAGGGAGAGACGGAGGGAGAGAAAGAGGGAGAGACGGAGGGAGAGACGAAGGGAGAGACGGAGGGAGGGGAGGGAGAGACGAAGGGAGAGACGGAGGTAGAGGAGGGAGAGGAGGGAGAGATGGAGGGAGAGAGGAAGAGAGAGAAAGAGGGAGAGATGAAGGGAGAGAGGAAGAGAGAGAAATAGGGAGAGACAGAGGGAGAGATGGAGGGAGAGACGAAGGGAGAGGAGGGAGAGATGGAGGGAGAGACGAAGGGAGAGAAAGAGGGAGAGATGGAGAGAGAGATGAATAAAGAGAAAGAGGGAGAGATGGAGGGAGAGATGAATAAAGAGAAAGAGGGAGAGGTGGAGGGAGAGATGAAGAGAAAGAGGGAGAGATGGAGGGAGAGATGAATAAAGAGAAAGAGGGAGAGGTGGAGGGAGAGATGAAGAGAGAGAAAGAGGGAGAGATAGAGGGAGAGACGAAGGGAGAGAGGGAGAGATAGAGGGAGAGACGAAGGGAGAGAAAGAGGGAAAGAACAGCAGGAAGATGAAAGTCGTCTCCAGCTAAATGGTTGTGAGTCTGGCTCCACACATCACACACTCTGAAGACAGCTTGAACCCCAAATGGCACTATATTCCCTATATAGGGCACTACTTTAGACCA